>NC_089272.1:35601631-35901631 GCF_963678975.1 Dysidea avara
CTTGGAGTTTTGGCATTTAGCCTGATTCAAGGCTAGCAGTCAGACACATCCTTGAATTGTGCAACAGATAAAATCAGCTCACTATTGAATACGGCATTAGTCCACTGCACCAGCTGTTAATATATAAATAACTCCATGCATACACTTCAGTGATGTTTGCAGAATATACCTGTCGTATCTGCCCGGTAATAATTGCACGCTTATGGATAATACTTTTATCTTAGACTACACAACAATCAATACATGGTACAAGACACTATATTTATACTATAAAAAGAAACCTTAAATAGCATGTTTACCAAGTACAAGGTGCAATACAAGTCCATAAATAGTGTGTTTACTCTTACATACAATTAACATAACCATAAGAAAAGCTGCTAATACATGTGTTAATTACTTAGCTAAGTACAAAACAAATCAAAGTACACAGTACAACTTAGCTAAGGATTCTGATTACTACAATACCCTCCTTGCGGTCTGCCAAAATATTTGCTCCTCACACATTGCACAAAATTCTTCAAGTTTTAATTCAGCTGGCTCTTCCTGTTACCAGTATCTTCCTGCTTGCTTTATTTATACACTGACTTATGACTTGAAAGACCGGCCCAGACTGTTTTCTAAAGTCTAAATAAGAAAAACAGCTCACATAAAGTTCCCTTCCGTATGGATGAACGTCACTGATACAGCTCATCCCACAATAATACTTCATTACTAATGACAACCAACAAAAACCCACAATCGATCCGTTAATTCTTTTTATCATGTTTAATCACCCACTGGAGATGCCACTGCTAACTTATAAGGGAAGTTTCAGCAATGGTAAGTTGCAAGCTTCAATTTGAGAAAGCGTTCCGTTCCGTGGTTTAGTCCATCATTCCGTTCCGTTCCGTTCCGTAGAATAGTCCCCACCCGAATTTAACTGCAAAAGCGACGAATTCAATTGCAAACGGGACGAATTCAATTGCAAAACCGACGAATTCAATTGTAAACGGGACGAATTCAATTGCAAAACCGACCAATTCAATTGCAAAAGCGACGAACTCAATTGCAAACGGGATGAATTCAATTGCAAAGTCGCCGAATTCAATTGCAAAAACCTGTAACTTAATTGAGAGGGTCTGCTTCTGACTCAACTGATTCACAAGCATGGGTGGTACAGCATTATAATTTTGCAGGTTGACTCTTTGGTCGGATTAAAGAGACTGTTTCAGAAGACTACATGTTATAAGTAATACTCCAGCTTAGTTAATGCTACCATGCTTCAATTATTAGACTAGCTCTTCAACACAAAAAACTGACTAGATATTTTGAGTGGTCAGATACTTTTATTGATCTGATGTGATATTTAAGTCAGAGATTATCTCTTTCAACTGTATGTGCTAAGTATGACAAGCTAAGAAGTCTGGGTGCATGCTCCCTCAAGGAAAATTTTGAAATAATATGCATTGACTTGGCATGTGGAGGCTATAGTAACTGCTGCCATTGCATGATATGCATTATCAGTTAGCTGATGTAATGCCATGCAGTTGACACATTTGAACTTTTGAAAAGTAATTAAACATAAATGTAGATGATATAGCCCAAGCAGTGTAATGAGAACAGTGGCTATAATCTGTACTGAATGCTCTTTATATTACGATGACTGCTTTATTAGAGTATCTCGATCTTTTCATACAAGCTGAAAACTGGTCCAACCAATGCCAGACCTTGTCACTGTGGGCTCCAGCCCTGCTTAGTAATACAGCCATAGATTCTATTATGTGTGGAACAGTTATGTTGTTTAGTAATGTTTGAGTAGAAAATTCAGTGTGAACTCAGGCTGCTCAGCCTGAATTGTTGAGCATTTTTAGTTGCCTCGGTTGCCTCAATGGTAGCTACGCCACTGATAGACCCTACCATAGTTTGAAATATCCACCTAGTAGTATGCTGTATAGCACTCTAGCCTATTATGCTTTTTATTATGCTGGCATTTTGACTACTTGTGATAGTACTGTTATACATTTATCAATACTGCATTTTCCTGGTAAAACTAGTACACCTTTCCACAACCCCCCTATTAGAAATGCTAGCCAAAATAAGGACTGATAATGATTAGTACAACTAAGAAGGTACTGTACTGTACCCGAACGTTTAGTAGAGCAAGGCCAAGTGTCCTACAGCTAGCTTGGAAGTCACTATGAGAATACTAGTGGGCTTCCCTGAGACAGGCAATCACTGTACACAGCATTGGGAAACTGAGGTGACAATACAACAAAGCCATAAAACTATACTGTATGGAACATCCTTTTAATAACGGAAAATAGACCAGATGTTTGTATACAACACTTGTAAAAAGGAATCACTTATGATTATATTTTGATAAATCATCTGGCAATTTCAGTATTTTATAATATTGCATTCCTAATACAAATGTACTAGAAATGCAATATTATAAAATACTGAAATTGCCAAATGCCAACACCAATATTTTCCTGATTTTCTGATGCATAATCATATATTAATAGATGGCTGATAAATTCCTTAGGGGAAATATTTACTTTACATACATAATTTTATACACAAGGTTTAAAATAATATAATTGTATTATTCTGGTATAGCACAGCCATTTTAGTTACATATTCACTTACACTCCTGCCATTACCTTGTATAGGCCTGAGTCAAATATGCTCAAAATTTTGCCTAAAATGCTTTCAGGAATTCCCTAATTTTTCACCTATTATGCTCTTCAGTGCTCCCATTATGCTTGCATTATGCTCCTAGGTTAGCAACATTTCTTACAATTATTTTGGAGCATTTTAAATGGTGAATGCTCTATTAGAGTATTTCACTATAAAGTGACTGTTCTATTAGAGAGTATCGATCTAAGGAGCTAATGTATAATATCATACAATGCATTTAAGTGCTCTATTGCAGTTGCATTTTCCACTGACTGTCTATTAGGGGCTATTGTTCTATTTTAATGGAATCAAGTTGAGTCCATAGTTTGAAATATCCACCTAATATGCTAACATAGCACTCCTGCCTATTATGCTTTATTATGCTGGCATATTTGACGCAGGCGTAACCTTGTAGCATAATTTTTAAGTGAAAGCATTTTTTACAAACATTTTCAACATTTTTCATGTTAACTGAAAAAGTAATGCATTCCCATAATTATATTCATGTGTTCATAGAAAATCCTTTTGTGCATGCTGAGAATTTTATTTATATGATTATATGAATATGCCTTTGGATGTATAATTATTACGTATGTATTTAATAAATCATATTATTATGCATATACATACACAATACATTAATGCCCAGTAAACAGCACAGGTACAGTATGCATTGTAAAACTACTATTGTAGTGGTACAAGTGCACTAGTTTAATAGATATTAGTAGAGTTGACTATCTGAGAGATATTCTTTATCAGCAAAGGAAACTTTGTCATCATCTGTTACAAATGAGTCTCCAACTATAGTAGACCATATTATACAATGTAAATGTACCATACAGTATATACGATATGTGACCCAATTTTGGAAAATGAGTCTTAATGTCACATTTGAAATACATAGAAATCCACACTTATATGTCTCACCATTAAAGCACTTATGTACCTGTTAAGTATTTCACAGAATTTCTTGTAATTTAGAGTACTGGCTACTGATCCAGCTAGCTAATCACTGTAAAGCTGAGTAGAAGTTTGTAATGCCTTATTTTAATCATAAATATTCCAGTTGTAAAATGTGATATTAAGACTGATTTTCCAAAATCCGTTGACATGTTTACAGGTACTTGGTCAGACGTTGCAGCCACTATTAGTCAGAATTAAGGACAGTGATTATATTATAGCATAGGCAGTTAGCTTTAAGGGCACAATGTCGCCACTATTCAAATGCAGCGACTATTGTAGGTGCAGCATTTAACCAAGGAAATATGGTATATGTAGAAGTTTACAATACCAAACAGTTACATGTACATTAGATGTATAAACACATACCAGTAAAAGAACTGTAACCTTCAAAGGGAGATATGAAATACTTATGGTTAGGAGGTAGTCTAGTACTGCTAGTTCCAACACCTGCAAGTAAATGATGTACACATAGCTATATACATGCATGCATAAAAATAACATGACTGGGCTTGCAAAAAATAGGGCATGTGGAGATAAAAATTAGTTGTATACTGTATATGTTTTCATACTTTTGCAATTCATAACATTTTACGTATGTCAAGGCCTTGCAACAGTGGTGTAGCCAAACCCGGGCAAGTCAGGGCATTGCCCGGGCATCAGACTTCTTTGCCCCACCATCAGCTCCTAGAGTAATTATAAAGACGTGAGCTGGATAGCTCGAGATTTTGCTAAAGTTGCTTAACTAGTCACTGCACAACTTATACAACACTCACCGTGCCATTTTCGCCGATGGTTTCCTTCTTTTTGGCTAAACAGAGATGGGGTTATCCAAGGGATTTTCCCTACGAGTAACTTGATTGTGCACAAATAGAGAAGGCAATAAATAGAAGCAAGATCACATGATTACAAAAAACCGTGCAGCATTGTGGCAAGGAGTGAAGGACAAAGAATTGGTTTAACTATAGTGGGATGGACAGTTTACATTTGGATTAAGTGATCACGGTAGCTATTGGTGTGGTCAAAACTCGGGAGGCAAAGTAGTCTAAAGGTATTTGTGAAATTAGCACCCATCTATCCGTGTGGATACTGCTCAGTTCAAATGGTATGGAGTACTTGTTCAGTCAGCAATTATTTTCTTTTTGTTTCCACTTTTCTAGGCTAACAACTGTAGTGGCAGAGCATAGTCATCACGTGATAGAGCGCCTCGTGCTTTAATTCAAGAATCTTTGTAGTCTGGTATTAAGACGCATGTAGCTAGATGTATGTAATATGTTAGAAGGCCAATAGCTAGCTAGGCGTTCGCTTCTATTAGGTTGATATTAGTCATCTTGCATGCAGTAGTGTAGGATGATACATAATGCATTTTAAAAATGTCATTACCAACTATTTAATACTTAAAAACGAAAGACTGCTCTATTAGAGAGTTTTAAAATTGCTTTGTCATAAACCACAAATAGTTGTACTGAGAGCTAATTGATGTGTGCAGACAGCTTTATTGATCAACCAGTAGCTTATCTAACTAATGAAATCCATATAAGTGCAAATTATATTCATATGGCTATAAGTGTCATTTAGTCTGGACTATGTCGCCACTATTATCTTAAACAAGATGCATAGTTGCAATGAATTCATTAGCCCATACAGTACTGCTAATAATACTCTAAACGTCAAAGCCTACAATTATTCTTTGAAGGATTGCTGTGCGCTGTAACAAAAAAAACACCTAAAAATGGGTGACTGCTTTATTAGAGTAACTCATAATAATTGTGCTCATATCAGTAGCAGTTATACACTTACAATCACTTTTTTTGCTTTGACGTATTGAGTGGTTAGATGGCTGTTTATCTAGCTAATGAAATCCCTACAATTGTAAACTATATTCACACCGCTACTGGAGACACGTCTGACACGTTTGACTTCTATAATGTGATTCATTATTAAAGGAAGTTTATTAGTCCCTATGATGTATATAGCACTGTACTAAGTGTTTCTGCTTAAAAGTAGTCTTGAAATGCTCTGTATAGTACCAAAATCCATAATGACTGTATTCACTGACTCTAATAGAGCATTCACCAAATTCGCAAAATTGTTATGTTATGTTATATTGATGTCCATATGAAGATGGGCATGTGTACGTGTGTTGCATGGGAAATGGCTTACCCACCCATTGCCCAGGCATGGCGAAAAGTCTGGCTACGCCACTGCCTTGCAATAGTCACACTCTTTATTATTAGACTTTTGATTGGCTTTACAATGCCAGTTGCAAAGATATAACTTGCTATGTAATGGGATACAGTTTGTTCTCTTATGCCCTATTTTCATAGGCTCAGTCGCAAGCATGGTTACATGTATACTTCATGAGTAAATTTACATTACTGTCTTACTGGTTTCCATAGTTTTGTTCTTCAATTGAAAGTTTTGATTCTTATCCAGTGTAGAATCCTAAAGAAATGAAATGGTCACCATATTGTGCTACCTGAACTGATTACAAATAATCAAGCAGCTTATTTGAGTTTAAAAACTTCACTTTATTTACATGCCAAAACAGCCAAGCTGTGATAAAGGGTACAGCCTATAAAAATCAAAATGCCAATGTCTATAAGTCACTGTGTGAAATCAAAGGTGCCAGTCAGGAAAAGCTGCAATGGTGCAGTTTTAACAATGACAATATTTTGTATGTAATAGTGTGGTATTGTAATTCCATAGTAATTGCCAACCTTTAGTGAACTCTTTAACAATCTATCCTTCCTCCATTGTGCAAACTTTTGCTTTATAACTTGGACTACCTGTAACATGCACAAGATTATAATTCTGTGGAGACAGTTACTGTTAGTTAGCAGGGGCGTACGCAGGAATTTTGGAAAAGGTTTCCACTACAGCTAAGTGACTGTTATATTAGAGTAGTTTATATTTCCTGACTGCTTTATTAGAGTATCTTGATCTTTTCACCAAAATAATAAGCTATAAGTGTTGCTATCATGTGAGAAACTAATAATTAACTAAGATAAAAGTTTACAACGTGTCCTTTTCCATGACAGATTCCAGTTTCTGGAAACCTCAAGCTTCAATTTCTTAATGTTTCAAATAGTGTGTAAAATCCAAATGGGTTTCCTGAAACCTCTGGAAACCCCCCTCGGCACACCCCTGGTTAGTCCATACATACATACCTACACATACATATGCTGTATATCAAATACATCATTCTCAAATGTACAGTGTGAGACACAGACATACTCTTGGGCTAGCTAATATGTGACCGGATCTTGGAAAACCTACCTTTTGGGCACAAGCAAACTTTTTGGGAAAACTCAATTGAAACTTTCAACAATTTTTTCAATATTAATTTTTTTTGGACATTTGGATAAAGCAACTATTAAACTTTCTTGCTGTGAAGTTTCACACCCATAGCTTCTTTTTCTTAGGAGATATGGATGATTATATCAGACCATGTAGTAATTTCACATGCGTGGGACAACAATTAATTTACAAATTGGGTGATTTGTTCAGGTGCTGGAATGGCTAAAACTTAGTCTCAGACAATAATACATGGGATTTAATTGCAGAAATGTACCAAGAATACTTCATTAAACTATCAGAAATGTCTTTTAAAGTATTCTAGATGGTAAAAACGGAATTATTGGTAAACAAAGTGATTTGTCACCATTTGTCACCCTTAATCACTCACAGAACTCAATACATTACCATAAAAGTTAGTTTGTAATGTACAGGAGAGTAAATTGGCCATATCTCAGGAATGCTTAAAGATATTAAGCTGAGATTTTGACAAAAGATAGATGAATACCCAGAACTGTATTTAAGCTAAAAAACAGAAAATTGACCAATGTGCCAAAAAGGTAGGTTTTCCAAGATCAGGTCACATATATTATGTTGTTAACCACAATGTGACTGCATTCTGGGTAACTTAACCTGGGTTACGTCATGAATAAAAATAATAGTAATAATAATAGACACAGACAATTGTTAGCAAGCCATGCTAGCTAGCCCCAACAGTGCAGGCTTAGATTGGCTTACAGTTCAGTATAATTATTATATAAGCCGTAGGGTATAAAGTTGATATAGAGCATGGATAATTTTATTAATAGAAATTTAGTTACAGTACCAACATACATCATGATCTGCATTTACCTCTTTATTCCTCACAACATGGAAGAAGAATATTGCTGCTCCCTGTGTGCATACAAGAAAAAAGAATAAGCTTTTTAATAATAACTTTACTGTGCAAATACATACCTGCAAAGAGTTCACAATAGTGAAGATCCATGCAAGAGCTACAGAGTCATTATCAATCAGAAACAACAGTCCCAATATCCAGGTTCCTCCAAGTAATGGTAGAAGTGCCATAATACTCATCAGCAATATCCTGTGTACAGTCATTGTATAAACTATCATATATAATTAACATAAAGCATGTGGATTATCGCCCTTAGGAAAATTTTAATAAAATATCCAGTTTTAGTATTGCATCAAATTTTTAATTAATTTCATCAGAATTTGGTTCTTCAGGATTCCTTGGGTATTTAACATTAATCACATGTAGTTACACCCACGCACAGATTCCAGATATCCAATAATATTATTATTACATTGTGATTATAACAGAGCACTTTAGTATGTCCATTAATTATTGCACACTCCTTGGCAGGAGGCTATAATATTCAACTGTACAAGATATACATACTTGGCTGTGTCAAGTGTTGCCTTCTCAGTAGTAGTCATTGCAGCATGTAACTTCCTTGCTTGATAAATCTTCACCAGTGAAATTATCATGATGAAAATGTTTATCTGTGTACACAACAATAATGAGTTTTCAACAATATCGTACTTTCTTATTAAATTTTAAACAGTACTATAAGACACTACTTTCAAAGAATCCATCATAACAGGTATTTTAAACATGATGTGTTGTTTATAGACACTTTTACAAGAGGTTTTACAAGATATACAGCTAATTAAGTGTAATAAAGAAGTACATAATTATGTAACCAGATTTGCGAAAAGGTATCTTTTTAACACAGTTTACATGCAGGAATGTCACAACATTTGATTTCTTGTATACTGATTATTACTCTTTAAAAAATGTTGCCAGATACTGTAGTGTCCCTCATGGAAAAGTTGTGATAATTATGTGTATGCAATTATGAAGCTTTGAAGTTCAAAAAATGAGTCCAATTTTGTGTGTGAAAAAGGTACCTATATCACATATATGGTAACTATTCTACTTAATATTAGGGTAACAAGCACCAAAACTGTGTGGAGTGAATACCATATACGTAGCAAGAGTGGTTGAACAGGCTAATGAGTGGGGGAGGGGGCAATTTTAATGAAACCGTTTGACCAATAACAGACATGGATCCCATTCTGGTAGAATCCCATAAAAAATATTCAGATTTTAATGGCTCTGAACTACTGTTGAACTACTATGCATATACTGTGTCATGCATCAGTACCAAATTACATACATAAATTGCAACTGTCCTACACCATTTTACTGTTCTAAGAGTGGTTGACTTCTCTATTAGAGTACATATTTTGATATTTTGTTAGAAGCATTAACAAATGAAAGTGAAGGGTTGGAGGACATGGTCCTTCTGTCCACTGTACTATTGCCTATGCCTCCTAGACTGGTTGTCTGCTAGTATACGCAGACAATCTATGGATAATCTTTACAAGTCACACATACTAACCACTATTATCAAGATCACAGGAGCAGCAAATGCCCAAATAGCACCATCATCATCTGAAATCCAACACCTAAAGTATTATTATAATGCACATTTGGTTACAATAATTGATACTGTAACACATATTACCTAGTACAGTATATTAAAAAAATATTAATTTAAAAATGAAGTAGGGATCCAAGCAATAAAAGTAAAACAAGAGATAAAATGATGGTATTATAGCATAGCTTGGTGGGAAAATCCCTACATTGGCATGTTGTAACAAAGATTTTGTTCAATGGGATTTTTCCCACTGAGCTATGCTGTAATACTACCATTCATCTCTTGTTTCACTACTTTGTATTGCTTAGATCCCTACTTCACTTTAAAATTTTTAATATACTAGATTGTTTAGGTTATTTTGTTATAGCATACAGCTACACTATACACGTGTGACTGTTCTGTTAAGGTGACTGCTGTATTCGAGTCAGTCTTTCACTATTTCATTGTGCCAGTATACAGATAGGCCAATAATAATATGGTGTGTCATTATGATAGAGATTGTCAAGAGGTATGGTGTTGGTGCTTGATAATTATAAATTAACTAAGATCGCATTAATAGGCATTGAACCTATCAAGTATAAGCGCTTCAATAAGTTTGCAGCACCTAAATATTATGCTGTTCAAGGAAGGTGATGATAGGAAAATTAATGCCTCAATATGGTTTCATTGCATGGAGAAGGAAGAAGACTAACCTGATTGGAGATAAAAGAAAGGCAAGGTGCAGATCAAAGGGCACACACCCGTCGGTACCCAAAAAGTCACATCCCACTGGTAAGTTTGTTATTGTGGCATAAAATGGTGACTGTGTGGTGCTTTGTTTGGCCTCCAGCCTTACAACTGTGGTCAGGCAGGCAGGCAGGCAGGCAGGCAGGCAGGCAGGCAGGCAGGCAGGCAGGCAGGCAGGCAGGCAGGCAGGCAGGCAGGCAGGCAGGCAGGCAGGCAGGCAGGCAGGCAGGCAGGCAGGCAGGCAGGCAGGCAGGCAGGCAGGCAGGCAGGCAGGCAGGCAGGCAGGCAGGCAGGCAGGCAGGCAGGCAGGCAGGCAGGCAGGCAGGCAGGCAGGCAGGCAGGCAGGCAGGCAGGCAGGCAGGCAGGCAGGCAGGCAGGCAGGCAGGCAGGCAGGCAGGCAGGCAGGCAGGCAGGCAGGCAGGCAGGCAGGCAGGCAGGCAGGCAGGCAGGCAGGCAGGCATTCAGACTAAAATCCGAGTTTTATTTAAAATTCTATATCTGGCTGCCTATTAGTGTTCTGAGTTTTATTTAAAATTCTATATCTGGCTGCCCATTAGTGTTTTCTTGTTTTTAGTGCAGTATTTGATGTTACATGTATGTAGATGGACTAATATTATTCCATAAAGGTGATTTTCATCGCGTAAGATGGCAGCATTTTTGGGGGATCCCCACTAGTACTGTTTGATACAAGCAACAGTACATAAGGACATAGTTACATGTAGTTCGGATACAAATTGTTTTGTAACTTTCTATAAATCTTTAAGCAGCCATCAACTAATTTCTGATCTCCTTAGAGCCAAATTTGCCAACTTTATAAGATACATACAGTAATTAGTATTTTATTTATTTAATACTGGACAGGTAACACTGCTGATGTTGCCCAGGGGACTAGCTTTATCCCAGACAATTACAAGAAAATCAAAAAATCTTACTATAAATAATTACTAAGGTAAGTACTGATTAATTGTAACAATTGTCTATTTGATCATGAAATAAACTGATTGATCTTGACTATATGACATGTTGATCTTGACTCTATGACATATTGATCTTGACTATATGACATGTGGAGGTAAGGCATTTCATTTGCTGATGGTTCAAGGAAGAAAACTGTTCATGTAGGAATTTGCTCTGACTTTTGGTAAAATAATAAGTCTGCTGGTGGTGAATCCTTATTGCTGTTGTTGAACACCTGTAAAAGTAGTATGGAATATTCAGGGCTGTAAGATTATTGATAGATATGGTAAGCACATCCTTTTATGATGGTATTGCAAGGTAGGCCAGCTAGGATTTTATACTTTGCGTCTTTTAGAGAATCGTCAGCTACTGTAAGACAGATATACTGTACAATAAGTATATTTCTCACAGTAAAACAACCAAATTAGAATCAGTAGGCATTGCTAAATGAATCAGCCTTGATATTTGCTAGATCTACTTTACGTATTGTTTATATAATTGTTCAACTGATGTCAGAATGAGTCATACTACTATTAATTGCTTTACTTACGCTGTTCTTTTTCCATCAGCTGTAATCCCATAATTATCATAAGACAATCCAGCTGACACTGCTACTATCGGTATCGGAAGACCTAAAATATACATTTTGATAGTATGTGAGATGAATGTGCACCACCCTATTATGCTTTTAAATAAAATGTATGTAATATGATCTTCAAAATCTTCGCCTTAATGTCTAGATACTGTATGTTTTGAAAATACATGTAAATTCACACTTACAGATATTTGGTTTGTGTGCAGCTGTTTAACAGTAAACACACAATAATTAGCCAAGGAAAATGCATTCATTTGACAACCTACGTATTCAAGAAACACACTAGTGTGTCACAGCAGGCGCGTCACACAGTGACAGTGTGTATATTGACAGGAAGAAACAAATGTGATTTTCACGCCTGTATAGTTTCATGGTTCCTTCTCCAAAGCAATCTATTTTTGCATTATAGCTGTCCACTATGTAGAGTAGGCCACATAGAAAGTTTGATTAAATTCCTCCAGCCATTCGTGAGATATCAGCAGCCAAAGTTTTGACTTTTTTTCCTTAATAGGTTTCCATTTCTTCTTAAAGATCTATGGGGGCCTAGATTATTCTATTCGCACACTCTGCAAAACTTGTTATAAAATGCAAATGAGTAATTTGATTACAGTAGTCACAGATAAAGAATGTATAAGGGTGAATTCACATACTACGTAAGTATGAAAGGATTCTAATAAGTTTCCATGGTGCTATGTACGATAATTCGCATAATACTTACAGGGTAAAACACTATGGGAATAACTTGAAATTTTGATGTGTGCACAGGCTAGCCATCACAACAGTGCCTTTTGATGGTTATAAAAACAAAGAAGTAGCAGTTACAAAGTTACAAGGAAAAATCCAAACAACTGTAAATTGTGGGATCAAGATTCTCTGTTAGAACAGTCACTGGAGCCGCTGCTATCACAGCTGTTCACCTTGCTTAATTTCTACTTTATAAATGAAAATTCTAGCTAATATCTACTAACAGTAAAAGTTTAAAATTTACCAAAGAACTTCTACAGTGTAGATTGTTCTAGAGCATTCTATGTGCATTCTATTAGAATTTCTCAAAAATGTGTGCTCTATTAGAGTATTATCAAGACACACGGTAGTGTGTCGTGCGGCCCAAGAAGCCGGCGCGCAACCCCGTGAGTATATTGACAGGAAGAAAGAAAACGCAATTTTCGCACCTCCGTAGCTCTGTGCTGCCTTGATGAAACAAGACAAATTTTGCTGTGTACATTCCCTCCAACTTCAGTACTCCACATTCCAAATTTGAGCGAAATCGCTTCAGGCATTCCTGAGATATGCGACTTCAAAAATTGGCTTAGTTTCTTCGTTTTTTTCTTCTTCTTCTTATTTTTCTTCCTCTTTTCGCACACTTACAAAAACTGCTATAAAACGCGAACGCGTTATCCGATTGCCTTGAAATTTGGCACACAGAAGGGGGGGGGGGGGTATAAAGGCGCATCTCTGTACCAACTTTGGCTGGAATACCATAAACAGGCAAAGAGTTATGAGCGATTATGCACGAAAAATAACACCAATATGTTGTCACGCCTACAGGGTAAACCGCGTATGGGAAGAAGCTGAAAATCGGTGGGTGAATAGGTTAACTATTGAACCTCAAACCTTTTGTGGTTTGAAAGAAATCGAGCTAAAAACCAGGAAGATACAGCGAAAAAATCAACAGTGTGTAACAATTACGCAATCGAGATTAGCTAATTTTTTTTATTATTATTATTATTATGCTTGCCAAGCCTACCAGATAAACCACTTGGGGTAATGCTTTGAAAATCGCTGTACAGATGGAGTTATCATCTTAGAAAGGCTCTTCAATGGTGTAGAAAAATCAGACTTAAAGCCACGGAGTTATAACACGAAATCCAACTTGGTGTAGCAAGTGCGAGATCGAGATACTCTAATAGAGCAGTCATCCTAATAGAGCAGTCACCCTGAACAGAATTCAAGAGATCAGTTAGAAATAAGTAACCTGTATAGAGATCAGCTACAAACAAATCACCCTGTAGAGAGTTCAGCTACAAACAATTCACCCTGTTCAGACATCAGTTAGAAGAAGTTTTCTTGTAGAGAGTTCAGTTACAAACAAATCACCCTGTTGAAAGATCAGCTAGAAGATGTCACCTTATAGATAGTTCAGTTACAAAGAAACCACCATGTAGAGAATTCAGCTACAAACTAGTGACCCTGTATATACATCAGCTAGAAGAAGTTACCTTGTAGAGAGTTCAGCTACAAAGAAACCATTCTGTAAAGAGCTCAGCTGCAAACAAATCACCTATACAGAATTCAGCTACAAACAAATCACCCTGTAGAGAGATCAGCTAGAAGAAGTTACCTTGTAGATAGTTCAGCTACAAACAAATCATCCTGTAGAGAGATCAGCTAGAAGAAGTTACCTTGTAGATAGTTCAGCTACAAACAATTCACCCAGTACAGAGCCCAGTTAAAAAGGTTTCCTTGTAGAGAGTTCAGCTACAGACAAATCACCCTGTAGAGAGATCAGTTAGAAGAAGTTACCTTGTAGATCGTTCAGCTACAAACAATTCACCCTGTAAAGAGATCAGCTAGAAGAAGTTACCTTGTAGAGAGTTCAGCTACAAAGAAACCATCATGTAGAGAATTCAGCCGCAAACAAATCATGTATAGAGAGTTCAGCTACAAACAAATCTCCCTGTAGAGAGATCAGCTAGAAGAAGTTACCTTGTAGATAGTTCAGCTACAAACAATTCACCCTGTACAGAGCTCAGTTAAAAGAGGTTTCCTTGTAAAAAGTTCAGCTACAAACAAATCACCCTGTAGAGAGATAAGTAAGAAGAAGTTACCTTGTAGATCGTTCTGCTACAAACAATTCACCCTGTAAAGAGATCAGCTAGAAGAAGTTACCTTGTAGAGAGTTCAGCTACAAAGAAACCATCATGTAGAGAATTCAGCTGCAAACAAATCATGTATAGAGAGTTCAGCTACAAACAAATCTCCCTGTAGAGAGATCAGCTAGAAGAAGTTTCCTTGTAGAGAGTTCTGCTACAAACAAATCACCCTGTAGAAAGATCAGGTAGAATAAATCACCTTGTAGAGAGTTCAGCTTCAAAGAAGCAATCATGTGAGAGTTCAGGTACAAACAAATTGTCCTGTAGAGAGATCAGCTAGAAGAAGTTACCTTGTAGAGAGTTCAGCTACAAAGAAACCATCATGTAGATAGTTCAGGTACAAACAAATCACCCTGTAGAAAGATCAGCTATAGAAGAAATCACCTTGTAGAGAGTTCAGCTACAAAGAAACTATCATGTAGAGAGTTCAGCTACAAACAAATTGGCCTGTAGAGAGATCAGCTAGAAGAAATTACCTTGTAGAGAGTTCAGCTACAAAGAAACCATCATGTAGAGAGTTCAGCTGCAAACAAATCACCTGTAGAGAGTTAAGCCACAAACAAATCTCCCTGTAGAGAGATCAGCTAGAAGAAGTCACCTTGCAGGGAGTTCAGTTACAAAGAAATAAACCATGTAGAGAGTTCAGCTGCAAACAAATCACCTGTAGAGAGTTCAGCTAGAAACAAGTCACCCTGTAGAGAGATCAGCTAGAAACAAGTCACCTTGTAGAGAGTTCAGCTAGAAGAAGTCACATTGTAGAGCTACAAAGAAACTACCATGTAGAGTTCAGCTGCAAACAAATCACCCTGTAGAGAACTCAGCTACAAACAAATCGCCCTGTAGAAAGATTAGCTAGAAGAAGTTACCTTATAGGGAGTTCAGCTATGAACAGATCACCCTGTAGAG
Organism: Dysidea avara; assembly: GCF_963678975.1. Taxonomy (NCBI): domain Eukaryota; kingdom Metazoa; phylum Porifera; class Demospongiae; order Dictyoceratida; family Dysideidae; genus Dysidea; species Dysidea avara. Next base: position 35,617,054 of record NC_089272.1, read on the forward strand.
AGTTTCGGAATAGATCGCAAAATGGCATACATAAATAAAAAATACCATTCCGGTTTAATATGAATAGGAGTAACTAAAATGTCGGCCTCCTTAAAATTCTCGGCATCACCCAAATAATCCGGAAAAAAATAAACAATAAAAACAAACAAAACAAAAAATAACATATTTCCCGATAAATCCTTTACCGTATAATAAGGATGAAACGGTATTTTCTCTACATCAGAAGGCAAACCCATAGGATTGTTCGACCCCACTTTATGCAAAAAATGCAAATGAACTAACGCCAAGAAGGACAAAACAAAAGGAAACAAGTAATGTAAACTAAAAAACCTATTTAAAGTCGCATTACAAACCATCGGCCCACCTCAAATCAAAACAACAATATCCTGCCCCACATAAGGAACAACTGAAATAAAATTAGTGATAAACAAATCACCCTGTAGAGAGTTCAGTTACAAAGAAACCACCATGTAGAGAGTTCAGCTGCAAAAAAAATCAATCACTCTGTTGAGAGTTCAGCTAGAAGAAGTCACCTTGTAGAGAGTTAAGCTGCAAATAAATCACCCTGTAGAGAATTCAGCTACAAACAAATCACCCTGTAGAAAGATCAGATAGAAGAAGTTACCTTGTAGAGAGTTCAGCTACAAAGAAACCACCATGTAGAGAGTTCAGCTGCAAACAAATCACCTGTAGAGAGTTCAGCTAGAAACAAGTCACCCTGTAGAGAGATCAGCTAAAAACAAGTCACCCTGTAGAGAGTTCAGCTAGAAGAAGTCACATTGTAGAGAGTTCAGCTACAAAGAAACTACCACGTAGAGAGTTCAGCTGCAAACAAATCATCCTGTAGAGAGTTCAGCTAGAAGAAGTCACCTTTTAGAGAGTTCAGCTACAAAGCAACCACCATGTAAAGAGTTCAGCTGCAAAAAACTCAATCACCTTGTAGAAAGATCGGCTAGAAGAAGTTACCTTGTAGAGAGTTCAGCTACAAAGAAACCACCATGTAGAGAGTTCAGCTGCAAACAAATCACCTATAGAGAGTTCAGCTATAAACAAGTCACCCTGTAGAGAGTTCAGCTAGAAGAAGTCACATTGTAGAGAGTTCAGCTACAATGAAACTCCCATGTAGAGAGTTCAGCTGCAAACAAATCACCCTGTAGAGAACTCAGCTACAAACAAATATGCAGTGTAAAAAGATCAGCTAGAAGAAGTTACCTTGTAGAGAGTTCAGCTACAACGAAACCACCATGTAGAGAGTTCAGCTACAAACAAATCACCTGTAGAGAGTTCAGCTAGAAACAAGTCACCCTGTAGAGAGATCAGCTAGAAACAAGTCACCTTGTAGAGAGTTCAGCTAGAAGAAGTCACGTTGTAGAGAGTTCAGCTACAAAGAAACCACCATTTAGAGAGTTCAGCTGCAAACAAATCACCCAGTAGAAGGTTCAGCTATGAACAGATCACCCTGTTGAGAGTTCAGTTAGAAACAAGGAATCCTGTAGAGAGATCACCTAGAAGTATCGCCTTGTAGAGAGTTCAGCTACAAACAAATCACCTGTAGAGAGTTCAGCTACAAACAAATCACCCTGTAGAGAGATCAGCTAGAAGAAGTCACCTTGTAGAGAGTTCAGCTATAAAGAAACCACCATGTAGAGAATTCAGCTGCAAACAAACACCCTGTAGAGAACTCAGCTACAAACAAATTGCCCTGTAGAAAGATCAGCTAGAAGAAGTTACCTTGTAGGGATTTCAGCTACAAACAGATCACCCTGTAGAGAGTTCAGCTACAAAGAAACCATTCTGTAAAGAGCTCAGCTGCAAACAAATCACTTGTACAGAATTCAGCTACAAACAAATCACCCCGTAGAGAGATCAGCTAGAAGAAATTACCTTGTAGATAGATCAGCTACAAACAAATCACCCTGTAGAAAGATCAGTTAGAAAAAGTTACCTTGGAGAAAGTTCAGCTACAAAGAAACCATTTTGTAAAGAGCTTAGCTGCAAACAAATCACCTGTACAGAATTCAACTACGAACAAATCACCCTGTAGAGAGATCAGCTATAAGAAGTTACCTTGTAGATAGTTCAGTTACAAACAAATCTCCCTGTAGAGAGATCAGCTAGAAGAAATTACCTTGTAGAGAGTTCAGCTACAAAGAAACCACCATGTAGAGAATTGAGCTGCAAAGAAATCACCCTTTAGAAAATTCTGCCAGAAACAAATTGCCCTGTAGAAAGATCAGTTAGAAGAAGTTACCTTTTAGAGAGTTCAGCTACAAAGAAACCATTCTGTAAAGAGCTCAGCTGCAAACAAATCACCTATACAGAATTCAGCTACAAACACATCACCCTGTAGAGAGATCAGCTAGAAGAAGTTACCTTGTAGATCGTTCAGCTACACACAATTCACCCTGTAGAGAGAGCAATTAGAAGAAGTCACCTTGTAGAGTGTTCAGTTACAAAGAAACTACCATGGAGATTTCTGTAATCAATATAATATTATGTGACCGGATTTGCGAAAAGGGGTCTTCCACACACATCCAATTCTGTAAACGTTGGAGACCATACCTCAGTGTTCAAGTAACATATTAACCTGAAAATGTCACCACTTATTCAGCTATAGTGGTGCTCACCACTGTCCAAACTTCAAGGCAATAGCTCTTTCCAATCTGAAGTTATCAATTGTCAAAGTTGGCAAATTGGATGTGTGTGGAAGACCCCTTTTCGCAAATCCGGTCACATATGTATTATACAATATATATAATTTGTACATTTACTGATAAAATATTTAAAGTACATCTACTTCATCTTTTCTTAGGTTAAAAAAGTCCCAAAGCTGGCCATAGGCCGGCTTTGGGGTATACAAATGCAAAAAGAAATGAAATCTAATCCAAAACAGCCAAGCTGTAAAAAAAGTGTGCGGCCCTCAGAAAGGCTATGGTGAAAAAAGATGTGAAATCCAAGGTGGCGGCCAAGAAATGGCTGTGATGGTAGGTTAATGGTAAAAATTTTAATAACGACAACTCAGGTGAATTTTGTGCCAAGACCAAGCGGCACCAAATTCACCTGAATTGTTGTTATTAAAATTTTTACCATTAACCTACCATCACAGCCATTTCTTGGCCGCCTTGGATTTCACATCTTTTTTCACCATAGCCTTTCTGAGGGCCGCACACTTTTTTTACAGCTTGGCTGTTTTGGATTAGATAATAATATTACAGTACAATTATAACTTCAATCTTCAATGATCTTCATTGTATCTGTAGACTGGAAGAACTGTGGGTAAAAGCAAACCTCAAAACCAGCCTATGGCTGCAAGGCTATGGGACCATATTGAGTACAAAAAGAAATGAAATCCACACAAAACAGCCAAGCTATGAAAAGGGTTGCAGCCTTCAGTAGCCTGGATGAAAAAGTTGTGAAATCAAAGATGGCAATGATGTTAATGCTAACAAACTTTAATAATGGCTGTGTCATTAATATTAACATCACTGGAAATGGCTGACATCTTGAATATCACAACTTTTTTCATCCAGGCTATTAAAGGCTGCACCCTTTTTCACAGTTTGGTATGCTCTAATAAAACATCCATGTCAAATTAGTAACTGTTTTATTGACCATTGTTCATTTCCTCAAATAGATCTAGAGCCCCATAATAGTGATACTCAAAAGCTATAACTCAGCTTGTATTATTTAGTTTAACTAATAGTCCATCAAATTGTCATCAGATCATATTATGTTAGTACAAGAAAGGTAGGTCTGGCTGGTAGTGACTAAACTATCAATGACTAAGTTTATTACTGAGCCATTGCCTGAATGTATATGTACAAATATGAATGATATGATACATACTGTACATACAAGGTGCAGTATAATCTTACCCCATCCGAGCAATAAAAAGAAGTACATGCGTTGGAAGAATCCATGATAAATTACTTTCACAAACATCACCAAGATGATGATCCCTTCACACAATGTCCAACAAAAAACAGCCAGAAAGAAGTAATGTAGTAGTACTGTGACCACTATACAGCCTTCCTATAGAATGAATGTAAAAGTTATTTACATGCAAACCACCACAAATAATACAGCACGTTGTAGTTGATTTTTAACACATATCGTAATGCTTCATATCATAGTACAGTAGTATCACAAACAATTCCACTGTGGAAACTGTGCTATGGTATGTGATTTATGTGCATTGCTTCAATCTATACACCACTATAATACAACATAACTATACATGCATACACAAGTGTACATATTACTGCACGACGAGCACACATACATATACATGATCATGCCTACCTATTTAAAAATTTTATATGTGCAGTATGACAATGTCTTGTTGACCAGGTATTAATAAACAAGACCTATGCTTTTCAAATAGCTCTCAATGACAAATACTTTCTTACGGTACTGCCCAAGCGCAATGTTGCACTCGCTCGCACATGCAACTTTGGTTGAGATTTTAAAAATTGCTAATTAAGGGGTATGGTAACTGTTTCGCTCGTGATTCTCATGAACGAAACAGCTGCCATGTTGTCTCGCGAGCGAAACAGTTGCCACACCACTTAATTAGCAATTTTTAAAATCTCAAGCAAAGTTGTGTGTGTGAGCGAGTGCGATGTTGCGCTTGAGCAGTACCGTATTTTGCAAACTGGTACATGCAATACAGGCTGTATACTTACTTTACTGTCCTTAGCTGTTTCAATTCCACTAACAAATGTTAACAATGCTAACAGAAGAGCAACTGAGAGGTTTAGATGAAGTCTGCTATGCTTTGCTTTGAATGCAGTTTTTCTGTAATGGGGACAAGTACACAGTAACACAAATAACAGACAATTTAAACCTTAATGCTTGTATATACAATCAAGCGTAATTATGTAAACAATCTAAACACTGTCAAATTAACAATGCAAAATGTACAATTTTAATTAGTTGATTATTCACCTAAAATAGATAATTGTTGTAATGGTCACCAGTAGACACACAATAGACACTCCACAGCCAACATAACTGACAATACGAAGTTCAGGGGTTGTCTGCAAAAATGTTGCATAATACAGTACATACTGTATGAGTACACATGTGTCAAATAGCATACCACTTAGAGTAATACAATTTTCTTTGATGACATTTTATGCATGCGTTAAAGCATAGCTGTAAGTACTATGCAAAAATAGAGCACGGGTGCATGACTGAGTGCTTCCATATAGCATAAGCAAAACAGTGCTTTAAATTGCTTATGAAGCTTTCATTGTGGACTAATATCCAATACATAAAGCATACTAGCATGGCACATATTGCATGGTTTGTACTGGTTGTACACTTTTGCATGTTCACAGTACTGGTCATGTGCAAGTTATGGCTGTAATGTACAACAAACATTTTGATTACAGTGTGTGAATTCAGTATATTTTGCCATTAATAGCTCAGTTCTGGTACTATGTTCAACTGTCCTGGTGACAACTAACTGCTGATTTTGATTGCTGTCATAACAAACAGTACTTTATTGTATTACTAGTTTGCATGCATAGTAAGTAGTATCAATAAAGCACGGCCTTTCATTTGACTTTGCCTATGCAAAGTAGTTAAGTTGTTCACATGTGTGACTGAATTTTGGAAAATCACAAATATATGTTTAGTTGGTTGCTAATAAGAGCAGGACACAGTTTTAAAAATATTTCAAGAATTTTCTTGTAATTTAAAGTATTGAGAATAGCCTTAAAATCATCAACAAGTAGATTTGCACTATAAAGTTTGCGATTTGATTATTAAATATCATTTTTAGGTGTCAAATGCACCCGTATGGGTGATTTTCCAAAATTCGGTCACATATGATCATTCATGTATTACATACTATGTATACTTATTGTTCCATTACCTCAGCTGCCTCACTACTAGCACTGACTAATACAGAGAAACTAGTCAAGTGTGTACTATTACATATTACTGCTGGTGGACTGGGATCGTCATCTTGTATTATACCGTCCATGGACCATCCACCTCTAGTTTGGTTGCTGTGAAATTTTAAGTGCAAGGCATAATAAGAGACTGGGCCTACAAAAATAGGGCATGTGGGCACATGATTTTTGCCTACTTTTTCAAACTTTTATCACTCATAATTACCACTGTGCTATGTAAGTTTTATATCTCAGTAAGCATTTAATTGGAGTTATGATGCAACTTACAAAATGCAAATATTCAGTTCCAGTACTGAGATATGACCTGTAGAAATACGGGGTGTAGTTTGTGCCCACATGCACTGTTTTCACAGGCCCGGTCACAATTATGCAGCCTACGTACATTATCATATCCTATTAACTTACTTTTCAGTTGTCAAATTAAAATCCCAATATACACACGTTGCAGTGATCCTTGTTTTGGTTGTATTCTCTGGCTATAAAGACAACAACTGGCTCATATACAATGAATAAATAATAATACACTAAAAATGTACTGTATCTTATAAGAATCATGGCAATGAAATAAGGATTTTAAAATAGTGTGTTGTGTGGAAAAGAAAGCTGGCATGTTACACTGTGGGTATACTGATGGGAAGAAAGCACTGCATTTTCACACATGCATAATAGCTTCTGGATAAACATGATTTTTTTATTATAGCTCCTGGCCACTTTTGCACCTCTCATTACAAAATTGCTATATGCATTCGTGAAATACAAACTCTTAAAGTTAGACTTAATTATTTTGCTTTGTTTTTCTTCGTTTTTTCTTTTTGCACACGTACTTCACATATTCAGTATAAAATGCAAATGTGCAACTTGATTGCCATGAAATTTTACATATAATAAGGATGTGTTGCGGTGAGTTCATGTACCAAGATTGGTATGAATCTGTTAACTTTTGCATGGATATACAGTATATGTATCCACTCAAACACAGCCAAGCTGTGAAATAATGGTGCTGCCCTAAAATGTCTTGGTGAAAAAGTTGCAAAATCAAAACAAAAGGCTGCAATGATGTTACATAATTCTAACAATGCACATAGCCACTATTATTTTTTTAGCATTAACATCATTGTAGCCATTTGTGGCTGCTGCCATTTCACAACTTTTTTTCACCAAGGATTATAAAGGCCACACTATTTTTCATCACTTGGCTATTTTTGTGTGGATTTCACTTCTTTTTGTACTTTGTAAGACTTTGGGGTTTGTTTTACTCACATTTTTTCTTTTCTATAAAGACACAATGATGATTATTGAAGACAGATTTATAAATATATTATATTGCATGCCTTACTTTAATATTATTTTGGTAATATTATTGTAATTCTCTAATAGAGTGTACATTTTTGGAGGACTTCTAATAGAAATACATAGAATGTTCTAGAACAATCTAGTACTTCTATTAGTAGATTAGTATTGTGGTAGATCTGTGAAATTAAGCAGATTTAAACTACAATTTTCATTGATAAAGCAGAAATTAAGTGAGATGATCAGTGAAGATAGCAGTGGCTTAGTGCTTAAGGATGCAGATATTAGGTGTGGAGGTCCATGGTTTGAACCCTGGTAAGTTTTTTCAACATAAATTTTTGTGCACTTATTACCCTCAGTGACTGCTCTATTAGAGTATTTTGATCCTGCAATTTTACATGTGTTTGGTTTTTGCTTTATAACTTTGTACTGTAACTCTACTGCTTTTCAAATCATCAAAACGCACTGCTATGATGATCAACCTATGTACACATCAATTTTCAAGTAATTCCCATACACTCTGTAGCCATGACAGAAGTTTGATCTTTTTTATATGAATAAACACTCATAACTTCTTGAATACCCATGAGACTCAGAGCACACCTAGTATGTGAATTCACCTTTATACTCTCTTCATTTGTGCCAAAGATTGAGGCAATCGAGTTACACATGTGCATTTTATAGCAAATTTTTCAAAGTTTGCAGAAATAAATCAAAGCCCCCGTACCCCGGCCTCTACAGCTTAACAAGAACAAAAAAAGGAAATTAAAATGAAACTTTGAATGCCCATATCTTGCAAATGGCTGGTGCAAATCAAATTTGCTGTGTGGCCTACCCTACCTGGCAGACAGCTACGTATAATGTAAAAATGGTGTACTTTTGATAAGGGGCCATGGAGCAATACACGCGTGAAAATGCTATTTTCTTTCTTCCTCTCTATATACTCACAGTGTGTCATGTAAGCTTTCTTGGCTGCATGACACACTACCATGTGTCTAGATATGTAATGTGTAGAATACTTATATATAATATATATACTGTACGTATATGTACTAGTAATAGCATGGGTAGCAGTGAAATTTGGGATAAATACCACGAGTGTTGTATTGGAAATGGAGCATGCTATTCCCAGTTAATACCATACTCGCTGCATATACGCATGCTGTGCATTAGCATTGCTATATACGCAATTTGTCACTATGTACTAAACACGCGTCAACACTAATTGGCGCTACATTGTTAACATAAATTCTAGCCAATGAAATTGCAATTACAACTTTTTCACTGCTACCAGTGAAATACGGGATAAATTTCACTGCTACTATTGAGACTTTTGTATGGGCAGTGAAACAGGTATGGTATTAGAAACTGAATTATACGTATCATATAGTATGGTAGTACTGTATATTAGAAATTGTGCACGGTAGCACTTCCTCACAAAAAAATTGTTGAACAGAACCCAACCACAACAATACCTTGATACGTAGCTCCTTGGTACTATATTGGTTAGGTACGTAGAAACAATCCTAAAATTCACAGTAGCCAGAAATACTTTCGATAAGTTGCTACGAAATTTAAAATATATGTAACAGAATTTTATGCTGACTATTCTGCTGTCTGATTCCTTTGAACTTGATAGTGGCTAAAGCTACGGACTTCATTTTTTCACTGTTAGATGTCACTTCAGCCTGACAGATTCCTTTTGGCATAACACAGTATGTACAATGTACATATCATGGACTTAGCACTTCTTAATTTGTGTCTTATTTCTTCTCGCTGAAAACGTAAGATGTCGATTTGCAGTAGCTAGTGTGATGATTTCCCTAAGTTGATTTGTAATGGAAATCATCTCTATATTCCATAGTAGCTGGTTGATTTCAAGGCTGCTTCTTGTATTGTTCTTAGTTTGTAACGCTGTGTACCAGGCTGAACATAGTTTAAAACTAAGAGTAATAGGCACTTCATTTTATCAGTAATTCATGCATTCAGATGAAAATATCAAGTGTCACGCCGTTCTTTCTTTTGATGCAATATGCGCTAGTTCACCAGTCATAATTATGTTACAAAATGTATCATACTGTACAGTACGTAGCAATAAAAATTAGGGAAACAAGGGAGGTCACCTATACCTGCAGATACACTATAGTGGACATTTAATCCCTATGGTTTTGTACATGAATTCAAACAGCAACTATAGTACATGTGTACGTCCTCCCTTGACTCAGAATTTTTGTACCATTTGATGTTAATATAACAGTTACATTGGAAGTGTTCTATGGAATTTAGCGAACAAAACATCATATTGGTGTTGTGAAAGGAAGCAGATGTAAACAGCTATAGTGACAGCTCAGGTAAGCAACAACATAATTATTATGCTCATTATACTACAGTTTGTACTTACCAGATTAAATTGCAACTTCACAGTTCCATTTTCTGGTAATCTAATAAAATCTAAAGATATCTGACTGGAGATCATAAGTCCTGACATGTTGCTGCTCTGCTGGTCACTGTCAAAATCAATATATGTTAATTATAGTATTGAGCTTAAGGTAACTTTATATGCAGCTATAATTGTATACATAATCTCGAACTGTATATAACTACGTCAATGCACATACTGTATGTACTACGGACATTGATTGAACTAATCAAGAGCATTAAATTGGCAGCTATGTACGCAAATCATTCTTAACAGCTTATGTGTGCTATGTACCCTGTATACTGATACTGAATGTTCCTACATGTAACTTCCCCATCTTCGAGTGATGTAATCACAAGGAAACCTTTTCACTAGTCATTCATGGAATTATTGGCCAATGGAAGACTTTCTTCACACATTCATATGTAAATACACGTATGTAGCTGACAGAGAATACACTACATGATGAGCATGATGATTAGGTCATGCTGTGAGATGGAATGTGACATGTAAGTAAGTGCCATAAAATAATGCAGCATCTAAGTCCAATAAACTACTATAAAATTAAACAGGGCAATAAATATTATATTATAAGAAGCCCATGGCTTTGCTTTCTTAAGAGCACTGTTGAGCAGTCAAATTGTCAATTTTCTTGTCAGTGTGTAAATGCAGCTAGTAAGGCATTACAGTGAAACTACTCTATAGCGGACACTTTATGACTCATAATTTTAGGCCTATATTTGCTGTAATACAGAGGTTTTCCTCTTTCAGGGGTAATAATGCATGGAGCCAGACTGTTGGACCAAAATCATTGTTCTTAATTTGTATTGTGTCCTTAATTCGTTATACCGTACGCAAGGAAATTTTGACGTCAAAAAAATTTGACGAATTTGACGAATCGGTTTAATCCGTCAAATTTAAATTCGTCAAATGTTTATAAGCGCCCTTAAAAGTACAGGTTTTGCCTACAATTTCTTCATTTTCATCAACATTTTATTCGTCAAATCTGCTGAAGTCTGAATTCGTCAAAATTTTTTGACATCAAAATTTCCTTGCGTACGGTAGGAGACTATGAGATTCCATACACTGTACTATAAAGCTGCATTATGCATGGTACCGCTCAAATGTAATGCCGTCTTACGTTAGTGCGAGCGATTAAAAACGAGCTAGTTAAAGGGCATGGAACCCATTTTGCTTGCAAGTATTCATCCCTAATAAAACAGGATGAATACTCACGAGCAAAATGAGCACCACACCCTTTGTAAGCTCAGTTTTTAATCGCTCTCACTCTCACGAGATGACTTTACTTGAGCAGTACTGTAGGTTATATAATGCACTAAATTCAGAGAAATCTAAACCCCATGGGGATGACCTAATGTTTAGATGGCTTTATGAGTTTTATCTCTGAAGTTATGTGTAACGTAAACAGAACAAAACTTTAATAATCTAATACAATAATTATTGTAGTGCTCTTCACAGTCAAATGTAAAGATACGTACATGTACGTATGTGCTGTACAATATCTGAGGTTCCACCATATGTACCTTTCTCCAAGATAAGATTGCAAGTTATTAGCAATAAAGTTTACAACTGGCACTCTCATACCTGCAACATAGGCCAGATACAATGATTAATGTATTGCACATATCATGTGTACCTTCTTTACTCCTTTGAAATTTGATGGCATCAGCTGGTATAGTAATTTGAGTGTGGAAGTCCTCAGGAAACACAATGGTAGATATCAGTTCAGGGTTAATTGGCACAAGTTGTGCATTCATAACTATAAAAAAAGGAGTTTTATAGTTGTTAAAATGGATGATTATACTTTATTTATGTTCCCTTAATAGTATCATACGGTACAGCAGTACTGCATATTGGGGATCATGGAGGTTTGGGTTTTCTAGTCCAAATATACAACCAGCCTCACTTTCCCTTCATAAGAACTTGACGGCATTGGTTAAGCATAACCAAGCTCCAAATGCTTTCAGAAGCAACCCCAAAGCCTTCCATCAAGTGTCTAAAGAGATTTTAAAATTTCGTAGTTTTCTACTAACTGACTGACTGACTGACTGACTGACTGACTGACTGACTGACTGACTGACTGACTGACTGACTGACTGACTGATGCCTTCAGAACTTGACTATCGTTAATGCTACAGGCTTGGTTTTTTCAATGTTCAATATTGCTTCAGCCCAAGACATGCCTTTTTGCCAACCACAGCAGCTACAGTGCATGATCATAAACTTATCTTTGTCCTCCTTTGTGTCCCATTTCTTCTTTTAGCCACTATCATGTGGGTGTTAATTCATAGTAACGTGTGTTAGAGTCAGTGCAACTGAGAATTGTCCATAGTGTTTGTAATGCTGTACAACGGATAGAACATACATACCTTGAAATGAAATGGAATGGCTGTTCATTTCCCACTAATTGATAGTAGAACATGTGTTTAATTGCAATTTCTGTAATGAATGGATTAATTGCAGAAGTATTACTTGTACTGTTCCTCATTTACGTACAGCATAATGCTGTAAAAAAAGCTGAAAATGAAGCGGAATGGCAACAACACTTTTCAGTGATTGATAGTTGGGGGAACTTGTTTGGTTGCTCATTTGATTTTCATTATATCTCTGGCCCTCACCATTTTCTCCTTGGATGTGGTATGCATTGGTTAGCCAGTCACAAATTATGTAAAAGTTAACAAACAGGTGGTGTATGGAAATTAAAATTTTAATATTTGAGTAGGGACTGTAGAAATAATTTATGAATTACTCTGATTATTTGTTGCCACTGGCTGTCATTGTCATCTGAATTCCTAGTCAATACCATACTACATGTACTATTCTTACTTGTATTATATAGTACATGTAATAGTTGTAACACGGGCATGAGGGCTTTGCCTGATATGTATGTCTGACTGACCGAGGGTATACATATCAGGAAAAGCCCAAATGCCCAGTGTTACAGCTAATAAACACTTATCAGGCTGATAGCCTGTGGGGTGATCAATCACCCAAGCCAATACGAGTGCATGCATACAGTACCTAAAATTTTCGATTATGGGTCAGCAACTAGTACATTCTGGTTACGTTTGGTTATGATAAACGGACATATTGTAGAGATATCACGGAGAATTTTGGTTACGTGAGTTTAATGTTTTAATCAGTGCTATTGAATCGTTTATGGGATAATCACAGAGTTGACTAATGGCCTAGATAGGTAAGTTTGCTTGTAGAGTGATTACTTCGTGCAGAGTGGTAGCTTCTGGTGTGTCCGTATTCGAAAACGTGCGGAAACAATTGGTGAATAAGCTATAGCACTAGTTCTCACATTTTTCAACTCATAGGATCGTGAGGATACCAAAGTGATCTCTGTCTGGGTGGTTTTCATGGGGAGATCCAATTCGTGCATCCAAATCACATGAGTATTAATCGATCCCCACAATCGATTTTGGCATCAACGTCAATATAATCACTGCCCAGTTGTAGCCCTGCTATGTATATTTCGTAGGTAGCCTGGCTATATAGCTGGGCTACATATGAAAAGTAGCCTGGGCGGCTCCTTTGATCTGAGGTGTGAAAGTGTTACATTATATACATACATGTAATAGTTATACCATGGGCAAGAGTGCTTTGCCTGATATATACGCATGAGCATGAGGGCAGTCATGCATGAATACCACTTCACCTCTAATGGCTAAATTTACTTAGCCTGCACTACATAACATTGAGACAGGTGTCTAGAACTTATCAAAACAGAGCTCACCTGTATCAAAGACTCAACACACCTTGAGAAACTACAAATAAACCTAATCCCACAATCGATCTTAAGATCTGTGATTATATAATGGCACAAAGAGACAGTAAAGGACATCAAAGAAATGTGAGGATTTATTTGATGTGTAATGTGATGTACTCCCAGATGATGATGATTTAAATGTAATCCCAGATGATGACGAGGCAGTATTGGTTAGGTAAAACTAAGCCCAAACAAGCTTTCAGATCAACCCAAAACACTTTCAACAAGTTGCTATGGAATTTTTAAAATGATTTATTTAACAGAATTTTATACTGACTGACTGAGTAACTGACTGACTGATGCCTTCAGACAAGTGTAACTCAATAATGGCCAAGGCTACGGGCTTGATTTTTTCACTGTTCGACGTTGCTTTGGCCCGAGAAGTGCTTTTTAGCATACCACAGTATGTGCAATGCATTCTTCATGGATTTACCAGTGTCCTCCTTTGTGTCCCATTCATCTTTGCCACCAGCGAAGAGTGTTAATTTGGTGATAGCACGTGATGGCTTCCCTTCATAACGGAAATTGTCCATATTTTTAATAGTGGCTGTTTTGATTGCAGAGGTGCTTTTCGAACAGTTCTTGATTTGTACTGTTGTGTAACGGGTTGAACATAGCCGACAACGAAGCGTAATGGATGCTGATTCGAAATGCTGTGTAACAGGTTGAACATAGCTGACAACGAAGTGTAATGGATACTTCACTTTTCCGAAGATAATTGCTGGGCGCGGTGTAAATTCAGATGTGGTATGCGTGGGTTCACCACAGTCATAATAATATTTTCAAAAAAAGTTAACAAACAAGTACACAGAAAAATTTGGAATATTCAAGACCATAGCACATTGATAAAAAGTACTGAAACAAGTTGGAGTAATGCACGATTTAAATCACAGTAAAACAATAAGAAGTGTTATATCTCTACTGTGATCAAGGTACCATAATTGAGACGCACAGTAGGGATATAACACTTGTTATTGTTCTACTGTGATTTAATATCGTGCACTACTCCAACTTGTTTCAGTACTTTTTATCAATGTGCTATGGTCCCTACTCTAGTTGAAAATTCCAAATTTTTCTGTGTACTTGTATATGCACTGGCTTTCCTTTGATCTGAGGTGTATATATACAGTAAGCTGCAAAAAGTTTATCTTTTGTAATTATAATTACACTGTAGTAGCATAATTACAAAAGCATAATTATGAATTATGCTCTAATGGTAATTATGAATATATTGTAAATATGGCTGGTGAAAAAACCACTTTTTTGCATAATTATGGATTACGGTCAAAATGTAATTACAGTACAAACATATGTAATTACTTAGTAATCACACCATAATTACAATTACGAAACGTACACTTTTTTTTGCAACCTACTGTATACTGTATAATTATATATATATTATATATTTGATCTACCTATATTATCTCTTGTAACAGTAACAGTTCTGTTTTCAGTTGCAGCATTTTCTGTGAAATTTGCTTCTAGTACATCCCCAATTGCAATGGTAAAACTTTCAATGTTTCTCAAGAAATCCTCAGCTACTGGTAGCTGCATCTATGAAAACATTTAGAATAAAACAAGTGATTTAAAGCAAAGCAATGATGATGCATATGTGTGCAATTTTTGGTGCTTCCCTGCTTCTATGGTATACACTGGAACCAAATGTGACCAAATTTTTGAAAATTGTCAATCTATGCACACACCAGTGAGGTTCACTTTCACCATGAATGGATAGTCACACTAATACACTACACAATCACACCACAGCCATGCCACTGAGTTGCTTGGGTTGCTTTTAATGAGGGGATTTTTACAGACACGTGCTAGTCACTGTGAATGCTCTGGCACATTGGACTGCTTACTGGCCAGCTGGAAAACATAGCTAGAGACATGGACACCTTAGGGTAGTTTCCCAGATGGTATTTTTTTTCACATTGAGTATAATTATAGCACAAGTGGTCTTTAGATCCTGGTGTTTAGGCTGGAGACTAAAATATGTCCTGCTTGGCCATTTACTGTTGATGTACCAATTGCCCACCCTAACCCCCACCACCCATAGTAATGGGATTGTGCTACAGTACAAATACTGTCATGAAAAAGGTTGCTCAAAATCATGGATATACGTACCTGTAGCGAGCTGTGGATTAAAGTGGTTAAACACTACAGACTGCATTCATGGTGAAAATTTCAAATTCATAGTTTTGAGCATGGCTTTACTAAAACCTACTGTATATTGAAATGTTTATGCATACAGTATCTCACAATTTGTGCGTGCATTGACAGTTTTCCCAAATTAGGTCGCAAATGTACTTCTTACACAAAAAAAAAATACTTTAATTTACTGAACTAAACTTATGATTAATTTTGTTTCTAAAACTACAGGTAGCCTAAAATTCTCGATTTTGGTTTAAAACCTACAACTACGATAAACTAGAATCTTTTGCACTTATAGTTCTGTGCCTCATACATATCTGATCAGAACAATACATATAATAAAATTGTCTAAATGTATGTACAGTATGATCATTCTGTGAAGCCTATTTACATAAAAGTATAAGATACTGGTTTTAAGAATTCTGTTTGTTGTAGCTTGCCAATGGCTGAAGCTACGTGTATCAAAATTTTCACACATTAATGTTTCCATCAATTCCTTAGCTTCCAAAGCATCAACTGTATAAGCACTAAACAGCAATTTTTTTCATTATTTTAGGTAGTTTCAACTCATACATCAGGCAAGCTCCAATAGGGGTGATAGACAAGAGGTAGAGAGGAGGACAATAATTTGCTTACAAAATGAAAGAGGAATGCATATGGATGAATTAGGGCAAATGATGGACCATTTTCAGGTCTCAAAACTGGCTATAATGAATGGAAACTCACAGTACAGATCTTTATTCAACACCACATAGCATACAGCCACATATAGCCATCCATAGGTTGGCCAAAGCTTTATTTAGGCCCCAGACCGCTTGAATAGCAAGCCACTGAGATAGGGAAAAGTAGCCAACAAAAACAGACCATTGATTTTGACAATGAAATTGGATAGTGTATTCATGTAACTTTGTGTTCGTGGTAAAAAATTCAAACCTGCTGTAATGGGAAAAAAGACTGATTTTCTCTGATCCTGTCACAAAATTTAACATCGACATAAACTAGATAAGCAAAAATAAAATATGGTTGTTACAGTTACTGTTACAATTTAGTACAGTATATTGTATTTTTGTAATTCAACTTTTTGTTGTATATACACATTTTACAATCATAAATGTTTTGAAAAAAAATTAAAGTATGTATTTACAGTATAGTACTTACTTCTTTTGAGGTCTCGAATGAAGCATTGTTGGAAATGTCAAGTAAATTATCAATTGTATCAGAAGTGGTCTACAGTAATACATTATGATCAAACTTCATAACTAAGAGCAGCTTTAAGACCATACCTCAACAATCTGAGTCAGCTGCACAGCATCAGCAGTGTCATTGTTCCCACTAGCAGTTCTGGTTATGCTGTGTACAAAATCATACCAAGGCATTGATTTTACATATCACAACATTTTCGTTCAGCAGCATAATATTTAGACACAGCTGGATTTCATAAGCATTTCAGTCTCGGTGCTACTACAAGAGATATATGTACTAGCTAGCAGATATCTGCAACTTCGTGATTGGAATCCCGTTAGCAACCACACCCATTAAATAAAGATCTAATAGCGATAGAGTATGGAGACTATACCTCTTAACAATCTAGCTATTTACTTAACAGTAAACAAGATGACCTCACATCTTATTGGAATTTGGTCTAGCTAGCTTCACACCCCTTGTCTGACTCAAGGTACTCTAATACAACAGTCACTCTAATGCAACAGTCAATTGTGATATTCTATTAACAGTCACAAGTTACACTGTAGCTAGAAAAACTAAAACTAGTATTTAAAAAAATGTTAATTTAAAATGAAGTAGGGATCTATGCAATATAAAATAGTGAATCAAGAGATGAGCAATGGTATTACAGCGTAGTTTGGTGGGAAAGTCCCTACTTTGGCACATTAGTTATTTTGTTCAATTCCTCCAAAGTAATGTGCCTAAGTAGGGACTTTCCCACAGAGCTATGCTGTAATACCATCATTTCTTGTTTCACTACTTGTTATTGCATAGATTCCTACTTCATTTTTTAATAATTTTTTTAAAAACACTAGTTCGTATTTTTCTTAACCTAAAAACAGCATAGAAAGATATTTAATTTACGTATGGATGCTCTACTACTAACAAGATCAACATGATTTTTATCTCCAAAGAATTTCTAGTCACATTAAAAATGGTACTGAAGAATGGACAGCAATTCTGTTTAGAATATAGATAGTGAGTTAAATGACTGCTTATAACAATGCTACTCTTGACTTTTTTATTAGGGTAAATGACTGTTCTATGACAGTATCTCTATCAGTGATGAGCAGACTTGTATTCAATTATTTCAATGCACTTGTACTGAACCATTGTTTAAGCATATAGTAAACCATTGTTTAAGCCTATAGTGAAGCCAGATCGAGACAGGTGGAATCACTAGCAAGGAAGGATGATACTGCCTTAGTACTGATTTTGATTCTGATCATAAATATTAATGGATGCCCAAGTACCCATGCTTTTTACACCCTTGAAAGAGCGTTGACAAAATAATTGTGAATACAAATAAAGTGCATTACAGTACCAATCTAGCAAAACTGCATTAATAATTACTAACCTCACAATAGTCTCAATTACGATGTTGGTAGTACTGAGGTCATTTGGTACAATTGCAGATGATGTATTGGTGAGTGTGGAGAGCTCTTCACTTACTGACTCTACTTCATTAATGTCAAACAATGTGGTCAAGTCCATCATTGTAGTGTTTGTGTTGTTAGCCAAAATGCTACTCTGTTCACTAATAATACCCCTTAGTACTGACAATTCAATGCTTTCACATTGTGTCACATTTGTTGTCATGTCCCAAACACCATCTTCAGAACAGTACCTAGAGGCTAGGTCTATAGGATTCAAGGAATATCATACTGAATGTAATAGTAGAGTGGCTAAGCAAAAAAAAATCGATCACTTTTTTGATAAAAGCACCAAAGTTGGTACAACATTTGCTTAATTCATACTATTTTATATTAGATATGGTGCCAATAAAATTACCAATCATATCATGCTCAAAGAACCAGATAAGTAAGATCAATAGAAAATGTATTGGGAAGCCATAAATGTGCTGCATAGGAAATAATATTGTACTGAAACTTTGCATCTGCAAAGACGAGCAAGGGGTGGTCATATCCAAAAGCTGATCAAGGGAGGTGTCCATCCAGATCATTAGCTTGCCATGTTAGAAGGCACGGAAGGTTGTGGTATACGTCTATGAAGCCATATATATACAATGTATTATTTCTATTGGATTGTGCCTGTATTTTTAACCCTAAAATATTGGCTTCATTAGAAGTGTTCAAAAACAATGTGTTTTACAACATTTTGAAGATTTTTTGATAGCATAAGTAAATTTGAAATACTGTACTTCCATGTGATTTAAGCAAAAATGAAGATTCCAGATGCACTTGCATGGTTTCCTGATCAGCTAGAAATAAGCTTATAACCCAGTTTTAAAGTACCAAAACATGCTCTAAGGCAATGAGTTTGGTGTGGCACCATATCTCAAATGATTCAGTATACCTTACTCAATTTCCACAGAAAATTTGGTGTTTTTATCACAAAGTGAACGATTTCATAAAAATTTGTTGCTTAGCCACTACTATAAGAGAGTATTGTATGTATGTAGTATAGTTAGAAATATGTTCACATTTGATTTACTAATTATTGTGCTGGCAATATAATACAAGCCATGCAATAGTGTGCATATGTACATAACATGTACATAGGTCACTTGTGTACACAGTAATTCTAATTACATACTTGAAGATTCAGACAATCCAAAACACTTCTGTATAGCCACAGTTCCAGCATTTACAAACTGCCATTCTATACCCCAAGTATCATTCTCTGGTTGACACCCCATTACTAAAGAATTAAAGCAAGTACGTAGTAATACATACACGGTTTTCATCCAAACACTATTGATACAGTGTAGTTATGATGGTTTATGTACCTTGTTGCATTGGACATGGATTGTAAGTAAATGGACACTCATCCTAAAAGAAGTTTAAGCACAGTTTAATAACAACTAAGTATACAGTATGCGTATGTTATCACACCATATGTATCACTCAAGTGAAATTTCACTTATGCACAGGCATATCTGTACCCCATTCAGGTACAGTATAAGATTATTCTACTGATAATGAGTTTGAACATAACACAAATTTGCCCATTATATTGTGGTTGGCAGAAAAGCATGTATTGGGATCTAAGTGATGTTGAACAGTGACAAACTCAAGCCTGTGTTATACTGTACTGTACATCAGTTTCAAGTTATGCTTGGCTGAAGCTATGTAGTTACAGTTAGTAGTTAGACAGCTAATTAGTAGGAAATTCAGTTTAATATGAAAAATTTAAAATTTCACAGTGGAAAGGTTAGAGGTACAGGTAGCTCTGAAAACATAAATTTTTTGTGCTTGGTTATGCTTAACTAATACTGGTATGCTGGAAACTGAGGCTGTTTTGGGGTGATGTTGAATGTAAGAAATTCTAAAACTCCATGATCCCTACAACCACATTGTATGACTTGATCAACTCCATGATCCCTACAACCACATTGTATGACTTGATCGGTAACCAGAATATACTCCTTAGGCCTCAGGAAATTATGCTCCAAATTTTCATCATTATTCTATTCAGAATGTCTCCAAAAAAGTTATCATTATGCTCTTATTATTCCCAAAATGTACTCATTATTCTCAAAATCATTCCCAATTTTTATTTTAAAATGTTCAACTTTTGCAATTTATAATGTTTAGCAGGATTTGGTATAGTAATTATGAGACAGGAAAGTTAGCTTCTAGCTGCTAAGATGCTTAGTTACCATTGCAATACAGTAAATAATCATTCTACTGACTGTTCTATTAGAGTAGGTGACTGCTCTATTAGAGTATCTTGATCTCAACTTACGTGAAATCACATATTATGCCAATTATGCTCTTAAATCAATTCAAAATTCCAGAATAATTCCCTATTCTTTTACCCCATCAATATGCTCAAAATTATGCAGGCATAATTCCTGGACCCCTATTACTCCTTAAACTTTGATTCCAATATGACAAAATGTGACTTTTCAGAAAACATTCCAAATCGCGCATTAGAGGTTTTGAGATAATGGTTTTAAGGTGGCGCTGAACCGATTAAGGGCAGCCGCACAAAGTTAATTGTACAGCATGTTTGCGGTAATGCGTGAACAAATGCAGAAATTCATAGACCACAGCGAAGCGCCTCAGTGGACTAACAGAACAAGCTAGGTCATACCGCCGAGCTACTTTTGTTGATACAACTAATGTTATTCATGCTTTAAAATTATCAGCTTCCACAACTCTGGTTAATTCACTAGCGAACGGCACCAGCTGCCATCGCGTGATTACTGTTATATGGACCGTGCCCTGATTAGCCATACCGTCTCCTTTCTTGCTAAATAACTTCAAATTATGCACCACATACCATCAAAATTTGGTATAGGCATTGGGTAAGCGATACTCTACAAAACTACGCTTCGAATTTTTTTGCGATTTGGGTTTGATGGAGTTGTTAGCGAGGTTGTTAGCCGATATTGTAGCCCACAGGTGTACGTTTTCACTACTTTCCATGTTGTTATCAGTGAAAAGAAAGCGTAGAATTGTTCTACAAGGTGAGAAATGGTTGGAACCGAATTGGCTTAGCACTAGGTTGTTCATTGGCCAAGTTATTTTAAAAATCGGGTTAAAACTTGAGAGTTTTATAAGCAAAAATGAAGGCGTGTTATTTCACAAAACTTTGTATGCTAAACTAAAGAATCACAGGCTATCACAACAATTTTTTAGGTGTAGATTAAGTTGTACACTAGCAAAGTTTTGGGCCACCCTAAAATAGCTCATTAAGTGTGTGGGTTGAAAAAATAGTTTTGTGTTGCTGGACTTAATCGGTTCAGTGCCACCTTAAAGAATATAACATGCCAAGGATAACTAGCGCGTGTATGAAATTTACACAAGAGATTCATCAATCTATAACCTTTCAGACCAAATTCAGTAATTGTAGCAGCTTGTAGAGTTTCTTGCCAAATAAGATAGAAAATCCGAGTAGTTGGACAAGCGAAGCAGTATCTCAAGTGCTCACAAAGGGAAGGGTGGTGGGGTGGGCAAGAGATAGACTTCAAAATGAAGGCAGACCACAAGTGAAGTCCAGACACAAGATTACAGAGTTGTGCTGGCTTCTTAGTGGCTGCTATACAGCAAAATCAACAGAAAAACATTTGGCTAACATTACTAGGCCACCCACCAGCAAACTACTGATTCTTGCCAAGCCAGGCCCTTCACAAGGCCTGAAAGTTCCATTTGACCTCTCCACACCACCCAGAAAAGATGTCTGTTAAAACCAGCCTCAAGTAGTTTGAGTAGTACTGAGGGTCAAAATTAGTAGTATGATAGTGTTATTCACTGGTGGTGTTATAGTTTGATTTTGCCTGATGTGTGATTTGGAATGGTTTTGTAAAATCTGGTCACATAATTATTGTACCCACAATACATGTAGATTTGTGAATGGCAAATTAACTGTTAAATCACTATCATT
Organism: Dysidea avara; assembly: GCF_963678975.1. NCBI lineage: Eukaryota > Metazoa > Porifera > Demospongiae > Dictyoceratida > Dysideidae > Dysidea > Dysidea avara. Next base: position 35,639,213 of record NC_089272.1, read on the forward strand.
AGTCCATTGAGTGCTTTTATTGTACATACAGTAAGCCACTGTATTTGTATTACTTTTACACTCCATTTTAAGTTATACTGTTATTCATTATCTTAAAAGTACAGTAGGTGGCCCCAGGGGTGTTCTGAGTTCCACTGTACAAATATGTATATAATCTAATGTAGTACATACTGTACATACAGTATATGTCAAGCTGACCTGTAGGTCTGCGTCAAATATGCCAGTATAATAAAATGTATAATAGGATGGAGTGCTATACAATGATAATTAAAAAAAAAATTTTTTTATTAAAGTTTTACAGCACAAGTGCTGAAGGTCTGTAGGACACCTAGTCCTACAGCCTGCTCAAAGACATTAGACACTAAGACATTAGCTACTTAAGGTGTGTTTGAAAAGTTGCAGAAAGGAGAGAAAATACATGACTGGACCTAGGTAGCCTCGAACCTGCAGCCATCCGATTTACGCTTGAACGCTTACAGGAGTCTACCAGGCAGTCGGGATGTTTTCTCCTTGATATTTTCATGTATTTATGTCCATAGGAATTCTAGAGAGTGATGCTAGAATAATAGGTGGACATTTTAAACTATGGAGCTTAATTCCATGAAAATAGGCTGATGCTCTCTACACTGTTAAAAGAGTAACCAACACTCTAAGAGTTCCTAAGGTAGGGAAAATTTAAACCTCCCCTTGGAGAGTAACCATTACTCTAAAGGAGTACCACATACTCTGAAGGAGGTGTCACTCACTCTTAAGAGTAATAATTACTCTCTTCAGAGTATTAGTTACCCCCAGCTGTGTTAAATCTTCCCTACTCTGAAAGCTCTTTAGAGTGGTGGTTACTCTTCATTTTTACAATGTAATTGAGTAGTCAGTGAAAATTCAAAACTGTAATAGAGCCCTCAAATATGTTGTACTTACAGATCGAAACTCACTAACGTTGTAGTGAAATACTTTAATAGAGCAATCACTGATATATATGTGACTGGATTTTGGAAACAAACCATCCAAATTGCACATTAGACGTTTTGAGATAAATGGTTTAAAGAATTTAAGCCAGCATAACTCTCAAAGGATAGCGAGCACGCATATGAAATATACACTAAAGATGCATCAATCTGTTACCCCACTTCCAGTACTTGTAGCTGCACTTAGAGTTTCCTGCCAAATAAGATAGAAAATCTGAGCAGTTGGATGAGCGAAGTAGTATCAAGAGTGCTCACAAAGGGGTGGAGAGTGGGGGTGGCAGGGTGGACAAGGATTAGACCTCAAAATAAATGCAGACCACGAATGGAGTCCAGAGACGAGATTACAGGGCTGTGCTGGATCATTAGTGGCTGATATGTACAAAATCCACAGAAAAATGTTTGGCCAACATTATCAGGCTGTCCACCAATAAACCACTGATTCTTGCCAAGCCAGGTCCTTCACAAGGCCTAAAACTGCCATTCGAGCTCTACACACCACCCAGAAAAGATGTCTGTTAAAACCAGCCTCGAGTGGTTTGAGTGGTACTGAGTGTCAAAACTACTAGTACGATAGTGTAGCTATCCACTGAGGTGATAGTTTGATTTTGCCTAATGTGCAATTTGGATTGGTTTTGTAAAATCTGGCCACAAATGCTACAACATAATTGTAAGTAATGTTGTTGATCTAGGAGCATAATGCAAGCATAATATGGGAACACTGAAGAGCATAATAGGTGAAAAACTTGGAAAATTCCCGAAAGCATTTTGGGATAAATTCTGAGGATACTGTATTTGACTCAGGCCTACTGACCTGTTGACAACTGTCTTCTTCACAGTCCAGCTGAATGTCAGGGTATCCATCACTGTCAGAATCTAGTCCACATAGTGTTCCATTACCAGCATATGATGGTCTTGAACACTGTAATGAATATGATGTTATTACGTATATTAGCATGTGCATGAAACAAGTCATAAATGTAGAGTTACATGCAATAAGCTCTAACAAGCTCTATTGGTAAAGACTACCACAAATATGCAATTTTCAAATAGTGGTCAGAGTTGGGAAGTTACTTTTCCAAATTAATATATTACATAATACTTTCTACACAATGAAATATATTACAGTTACATATTACTTAAAATAAAATATAACTTAATAATATTACACCAGTGTAAAAATGATTTAAAAAAATTAAAACATGGCAATAGAGATGGCTGAAAAAAGTAAAAAAACATGAATCAAACAAGCTAGCATGATAAACAAATATAGAGATCTCTATTTGGACACAACGGATATGATATATAGAAACTAAGGTAAAAACAGTAAATACTGAGAATGCTTCTGTATAGCTAAAATAATGTTTATTTGAGTTCAAATAGAGATCTCTGTGTGTTTAATTTAGCATACTGGCTTGTTTGACTCTTGTGTTTTTACTTTTTTCAGCGATCTCTATTCCCATACTTTAATTTTTATAATTATTTTAATCCATTTATGGATAGCTAACATGGTAATATGAGGTGCTAGTGATACTTTGTATTATACTATACTAAACACGTATCAAGTGGACCATCGTGTACAGTAGATTTTAAGTATATAGTCAACTAATTAAGAGTTAGCAAACACCAGTGTATTGTTTCCTTACTATTGAATGTACTTTGTACTATACATCCTTGACTATAGGCAGTGTATAGCATTCTGTGATTAGCAATAGTATGGCTTCTGATCTATTATATACGCATTAACAAAATGGCATATTTCGGAAATTTAAAAAGTACATTTCTTGGTTCCTTTTGACTTCTTATTTCCATTGCAGCTAAACTTCTTCCAAAATAACTTCTAAGGCTTCTTTAGTGGGTGGGGAAGCTTCCTATGGGTGTGTTTAGGTGTGTGTTCTATTAGGATTTAGCAAAAAACATAAGCGATCTCTATTACGAACCACTACTGTGGTTCATGATATTAAGTTATACTTGTGAAATGTAACTTAATATTATTAACTGTAATTATTAAAGTTACTGAACGTACGTAACTTCACAATTTTATAAATTTGTACTAAGCTACTTTAATATTTAACTTAACACATCAGCAAATGCTTGCAATCACATGTTTTCACAGAAAGAGTGGGCATTATTAGCAATAGTCTAGTCACGTGGTACGCATCAGTCCAATAGACAGCATCTGAAAGGTTAATGGATTGAGATAATGGATCACTGAGTAGTTTACTGGATAGTAAATAGCAATATAAAAGCCATTTGTAATGCATTTCTGGCTCATTGTTACTCATAGCTGGTATTACTCATTACATTGTGCTTATCGCTATTCATTAGATACCTTGCTCGTTACTACTCATACCATAATATTATTGCTTGGATCGTTACAAGTAACGAGTTAATAGCTTCCAAAAGTAATTTAAGTTATATTACTGAATTTTGCAAAGCAACGAGTTATATTACTTCAACTCGCAAATTGTAATATACATTATGTAATGTGTTATATTACATAATGCGTTAACCCATCTCTGATAGTGGTTATGAAAAGTGGTATTTAGTTAATATTTAAAGACATTTGATAATCTTTATACATACAATATATACCTTCTTAGTCTGAAATACATGGAAATTTACATTAAAAAATCATTACAGTAGATGCATAGTTGCACAGTGGTTACCTCAAAACCACCACCTACAAATGTACATGGTGGAACACTTGGCCCAATACAAATGTGGTTCAGTTTGTCTTCCATTAATCGATCAACACAAGAGCACTGATCTAAAATATTGTAGTTTACACATAAACAAGGATTTTGAACCAAATGCAAAAATGTACAAGAAACTACAATATACACTACATACATACAGTATGTGACTGGAATTTGACACATTAGATGCATCACAAGTTCATTATTGAATGTCTACCTACAGTACTGATAGGCAGAAAAAATCACAAATACAGTGCCTAAAAAAATTGAAACATATTCTAAGTGTTTTCTACAATCATGACTAGTTAAAATTTTAATGATTTGTGTGACCATACTGCAAGTGATTTGATTAAATTGATGTACATGTAACATTTGGCTTTAATATTTCCATTAACGTTAAAGTAATCATGCACTATATGTGACTGGAGTTTGGAAAAATGATCCAAATCGCACATTAAAAGTTTCGAGATAAACGGTTTTAAAGAGTTCAAGCCAGCATAACTCTCCAAGGATAGTAAGCACACATATGAAATATACACTAAAGATGCATCAATCTGTTACCCCATCTCCAGTACTTGTAGCTGCTTGTAGAGTTTCCCGCCAAATAAGATAGAAAATCTGAGCTGTTGGACGAGCGAAGTAGTATCACGAGTGCTCACAAAGGGGTGGAGGGTGGGGGTGGCGTTTTGGGCAAGGGTTAGACTTCAAAATGGAGGCAGACCACAATTGGAGCCCAGATACGAGATTACAGGGCTGCGCTGGCACCTTAGTGGTTGATATGTAGCAAAATCCACAGAAAAAACGTCTGGCCTACATTATCAGGCTGTCCACCAGTAAACCACTGATTCTTGCCAAGCCAGGTCCTTCACAAGGCCTAAAACCGCCATTCAAGCTCTACACACCCCCCAGAAAAGACGTCTGCTAAAACCAGCCTCGAGCAGTTTGAGTGGTACTGAGTGTCAAAACTACCAGAACGATAGTGTAGCTATCCACTGGTGGTGTTAGTTTGATTTTGCCTGATGTGTGATTTGGATCGGTTTTGTAAAATCTGGTCACATATGTAGGGTGTCTGATGTATGTAGGTATGTAGTTTCAATGTGAGACTGCTTGTGGCATTTATCAATAATTAAATTAAGGAATGTGAATATTGTAAAGGTCATAAAAGTATTTGTACTGCTACTACTACGTACATTAGCAAGCCAGGCCAGTTGTATCTCAAGACAAAACAAAGACCACCATGCTGAGAAGTAAGCATTGATTCTGTGTTCATTAAAGACCACACTATCACAAATAATATAGCTAGCTATAAACCTCAGATGTACTAGTGATTACTTTGACACTTATCACTTATCAACAATGTATACATACATTCAGCACATTTTAAGTGCATTGGAATCATTCAGTTTTATATGATGTAGTAGAACCATACCAAAGTGTATATTCTAATTAATGCACAATTACATACGTACATGATGGCTGAAATGCTGTTACTGTCACTTGTCCACCACTTCCTAGCATTATATTTCTTTCAGTATCAGTAGTTATGCTTTCAGGTATTGTTTCATTGTTAATACTGACAAATACTAGAACAACTCCATCTGATGGTGTTGTACTAAGTACCATATTAGTAACATAACTAGAAGTATTCAAAGACTGCAATACCTATAATAGGATACCAATACTCGATAATTAAATAATTTCCTAAATTAAATAATTTCCTAAAACACAAAAATATATACAAATATATAATATCGTTGCTTAAAGAAATTAGAGCAGGACACTGACATTCAACTTTGCTAGTTGATAAATATAGGAGCACCCGAGGCAGCAGCATCAAAACCCTTGGTTTAAATTGACTTCCTGAAGTACACATATGTACTGTAATCACATACATGTACAGTATACTAAACAGCATAATGAGTAGCTTTGCATCTCTGCCCATATTGCCATTTCTTTATGTACTGCATCCATGAACTAACAAAACATAATTCATAATTACACAAAGATTGCCTATGTATATTTATTCCGTCTATGTTTCAGTGTTAGAATTAATTTTACCTACACTGTATGCTCAGACAAAAGGCCCTAATACTAAATAGCATTGGAGTCATTTACAGATTTGCGGTCCATCAATTTTTCTCTCGTTATAAACACTTTCTTGAATTATGTAGTTGTTACAATACTGAGAGTTTGTACAGGTAGCTAGTATTGGAAAACTGTAAGATGATTACATTCTAAATTCTGTGAGTTTCTAATTTAGCTTCTAAAACCCACCTTCTGATACAGCTATTTTGAGTATTGCAGATGAGAAACTAACAGTTCAGTTTATGTGGCCTTAAGTAGACTTTGAATATGAAGCACAGAAAAGATTGATATTATTACACTAATGTTTTAACTTTTCCGAGGTTTTGTTATATAAAGTAGAGTAAAAAGTATTTTTATGATACAGAATCAATTCCCAGAGTAGGGAGGATTTAACACCCCTAGAGAGTAACTATTACTTTGAAGGAGTAGCACATTCCCTGAAGGAGGTGTCACTTACTCTTAAGAGTTTTTTTGACTTTTTTCTTAAGATTTTTTCCAATTGTTTACTCGTAATCAATTTTTTAAATATTTTATTTATGCATACACAATTACTTGAGATGTAAAGGATGAGGCATCAACTTCGACCATTCCTCTTCCTTCTACCATGACAAGAGGAAGGGCATCTGGTCTCATAGTACAACTGGAATAGTCCACATCCCTCCACTCTCCACTGACATCACACCTCCTAGTAATGTATACTCCAGGACGAAAGCTTCTGTGAAATGTTGAACATCTGATGCGAGCCTGTTGGCCACTTATTTGTCTGCTCCATGAAATTCCACCAATATAATTTGGTTGACAAGCTACACAACAAGAAAATGTAGTGTGACCTATATAATATTATGGACATTAAAATTAATTTTTTTGCTTTTATTATACTATTTGAAATACTAAGAGGTTTATTCATTTTAAATCATAGAGTTTCTCTATTGAAGAATGGCACCAATTTTAGTGTATAGGTTTCTTCTAGATCAAAGTTTTCATTGTCAGTAACCATGCAGTAAATGTGAACGCATCATGTAAAAGTCAGGAATTATTCACACCCAACATTTTTTCTCTTTATTTAGTAATATCACTACACAAGGCATTAGCTACATAGTATTAAGTATTGATGCAATTTTAATGTAATAATTGATGGCATCATGTAAAATTTTGACTGCGTACATATTTTTATTGAAATTCTTTATCAAAATACAAATGGCAACAACTTTCATATGCTATAGTGCACAGACTTGAAATAAGGTTCAACAGATTTGCTAGATCATTTACAGCAAGATGCCTTTTAGTTATTGTTGATAGGATAAACCATTCCAAAGATATGAATATGTGAAACAATGTATGAAAGTTGAGGTAATGAAGGACAAATTAACTTCAGGAACTTGTTCTCGGGGTTTCTAAAATGTGTTTTATTCCTGAAATTTACTTGATGCGTTCACAAATAGTGAAAAAGATAAGTGGACACATCAATATTCAGCATGCATAAAACCTATTGATATTCAAAGCACAGTATTCCAATTAACAAACAGAAAATGCATCAGGCTGGAAGTATTCTGTTAAAATTTAATATTAGACATTGTAATTATACTGATCATAATAACTGTACTGTACAGTATATGCACACATATACGTACTGTACCTTCCTCTACTTCCAGTGTGATATTTTTGCTGATTGTTTGAAAACTGTTCAAATAACAAGTATACAATCCCATGTCTTCTACTCCAGGATTTGTAATACTTAAAGTGTGGTTGAGATTTTGTGGTGAAAATGTGAACTTATCTGACTCATATAAGTTATCTCCATTAAAAATCCAACCAACTGTTAGAGTATCAGGAGTTGGAACACAACGCAGAGTTACAGACTGGCCCTCTAGTACTCTAATGCTTTGTGCATTCTCTTGTAACAATGGAACTGTAAATAAAGCAATAAAGTGCATGGTTACACTAATAATCAAAATCTATTCCATATGGTGGTCGTAAAGTGCAATGATTTTATTGTGCAAATTGTATTTGTCAAAAAGGAGTTTGCAGAGCAATGCAGTAACAAACACAGTACATCCAGACTTTGATATTTATAATAAATGGCTAATATTATTTTAGTAAGTTGGTTGAACATGGAATAACAGAATAAACTACACAACTATAATACGTACTTATAGTTAAAGGTATGAAACAGTACAATAGTACTGTTTAAGTAGGGATTGCCCCAAAATTGATGTGAGCTGCCTAAAATGCTGCTTTAAAAAATCATCCTAGAGACATCTTACAGTATGTGCTTACATGACGAAAATCACCTTTATGGAATAACTAGTCTGCCTAGCATCAAATGCAGGCATTAAAAACAAGAAAATATCTACAGGCAGTTGGATATAGAATTTAAAAAAATCCAGGTTCCGAAATGCACATTTTCATCTGCCAACCTGCCTGTAGGCCTGCTTTCCAACCTCCCTGACTACAATCACAAGGCTGCTGGCCAAATGAAGCAATGTACAGCCACCATTTTATGTCACAATAACAAATCCACCAGTGGCATGTGTCTTTTGGAGTTATAAAAAGTGCCCTCTGCATCTTGTCTTTCCTTTTAACTTCTGGTTGTCATCTTCTTCATGCAATAAAACCATATGAGGTGTTAACTTTCCGTATCGATACTTTCTTTGAGCAGTATAAAAGTTATTATACTTTATATGCCACAAAATTACTTGAAGTGCTTAAACTAGTAGTGTAAGAGGTACTGGTCACCCAGTAGATACCTGCAACTTCACAGCATGAGGCTCTAAAGTACGCCCATTACTCTTAATTGATTAATAACCATCAAACGTGTGGACCATGCCTCTTAACAATCAATTTATTCAATCATAAAGACCACATCTTCTGATTATTGGTCTAGCTGTAATTATATTAACGCTAAAACAGTGAAAGAGCGACATACCCTACTGGTAGAGAGACGGACTAGAGATACTCTAATACTGCAGTCACCCTAACAGAACAGTGACACATGTATTTGCTGTATGCTATACTGGCAATTAGTATATTAATTAAATAACAATAAAACAAGCATCCAAGTGATAAAAAGTAGTGAAAGAAGAGATGAATGATGGTACTATGGCATAGCTTGGTGGAAAAATCCCTACTTTGGCATTGAACAAAATAACCTTTGTAACATGCCAATGTAGAGATTTCTTCACAGAGGTACAGTATGCTGTAATAGCATCATTCATCCCTTGTTTCACTGTTTAGGTCCCTACTCCATTGTTGAAATAATAATACGCTAATCAATAATACACTAATCTTCTTAAAGATTTGTATTTGCCATTGTTCTTACAGATATTAGTTGGAAGGAACTCAGAGCCTTCAAGATATTCAAGTAAATATATTATTCAATGCAGTAGGAGTAGTGGTTTTCGGGGGCAGATCCAGGGTTTGGCAAGGGGGGTGCACCAAAGTAGCAGGTGGTCTGGGGGTGCAGCCCCAGAATCTAAAGCTATTTCATATGTTTCAGGGATAAAATATTATGTACAGTGATTTTGTATAGCTTTCTAAGTGGACTACATTGATCAACAGTTGTATAGACACAAGTGACAGACATGAGTAGTTGAGTTATGGACCTAATAAATGGCAAACACAAGACCAAGTGCTTGCTTAGCTGGCTAAGGATACTCGTGAATGGGATAGTGTTGTAGATGCTAGTCTTGTTTTCATATTATACTCAGCAACTACGAAGGTAGGTAGTATTATGTGTGGTGACTGTTCTATTAGAGTATTTGACTGACTGCTCTATTAGAGTATCTCGATCTTTATAATGGTTTCCTTTTTGGGAGGTGGGGGACACGTGCCACCCGTGCTACCCTTAGATCTGCCACTGTGTTTACATGAATGATCCACACACAAATTAAGTAGCACTGAGCAGTTAATACAGGCAAGAGCAAGTGAGTATTGTGAGGCTTTATAATATTAGTATAGATGATTCAGGTGCACAAACAGTTTACAAAGAGCTTCTACCAGTGCAAACCATTTGACATGAACACATGTCCACCTCTTTGATATTAGTATTTTTGGTAGGGGCTCAGTTAAATGTTAACCATCTATATAGTATATGGTACAAATGAATATACTGTATAGTCATCATTAGTGCTATTCCAAATGGCATCTAACTAGAATTACTTCACTTGCTTCTTAATATGATCTAATAATCAGTTTCAAACTGCGGACACTGTGTATATGCATTGGCACAGCAGAAACTAGACCTTTTAGTTTTCTAAGGAGTTCAATATGTGTCATGATCTCTTCAGTATGCAACTGCACTTGGATAGTGTACAACCAAACCATATTTGTAATCAACAACAGGGACAGTGGCGGATCTAGAGCGGTTTCTGGGGTTTCAACAGAAACCCCCTTTCAGAATTTCAATATTTAAAAATTCTATTCTGAGTCACACAACCCATTGTAGAAGCAACGTATTGTCTAAAAGTGATACTAAACATCAGTATAACTCACAAAACTGTTTATTTCGTTTCCATGTGCCGTTTATACACTCTGTACAGTCACTATGCTTCTGCTCCCACATGCTCCTTGCTCCTTCCATTCAATAAATATTTTTACATGTGCTTATTTCTAAGATAGTGCCTTATAGTGAGTTCAAGATGAGTTTCCGTAAACCACCCAGTAAATGGAAGAGAAAAGCTGAGCAATTGAAGATAGCCACATTAACATCTTTCTTTGCCAAAAGAGCAAGAACAGGTAAGGTATCTGGATGGCTGCTCACCACCACAGCTGCGGAATCTAGCTCATATCTAACTAGCTAAGTATATATAGCTACATTAATATATAGCCAGCTGTAACTGTATTAAATATACATTATACAAATGTAGTGAACATCGATAGTAGTACAAGCCTGTGCAATCCAACTGACACAAATAATTGTGGCAACAGCTCTGGATTGGATGCTACACCTGACTTGGTGAGTTATAGCAGTATAGTTGATATTGATGATAACAGCTTCGTAAGTGAGTCTGACTGCAGCACAGCACCCAAGGACAGTGATACATGTACAGCAGGTAGTAATAATGGCTCCATTGCTCCACAGGACGACAATCAGTTCAATGCTACAATAAACAATAGTGCGATGGTAGATGCTGGCAATGCTACCATTGATAGTACATTGGTAACTACTAGTGATACCACTAACGTAGCAATGGCTGCTAGCAATGCCACTAACAATGCCACTAACAATGGCGTGATGCTAGCTACTAGTGATGCCACTTACAATAGCATGATGCTGGCTACTAGTGATACCACTAACAATAGTATGATGCTAGCTACTAGTGATGCCACTAACAATAGTGTGATGCTAGGTACTAGTGATGTCACTAACATTAGTGTGATGCTAGTTAGCGATGCCACTAACAATAGTGTGACAATGGTTACTAGCAACATTACTAACAATAGTATGATGCTAGCAACAAGTAGCAATAATGCAATCACTGAAGCAGCTTGTAGAAATAATGCTGTAGGTATCACTGAACTTGTCCAGGCATTACCTGAACATAGCATTGCAGAAACACTAGTTCCTTTTGAATGTAACATTGGCAAACTCTTATATAATGGCATAAACATACAAAATCTTACTAGAGAACAAAAACACAGACTTCTGACATGTAATCCAAATCCATCTTCCTATCCACATACTTGTCTTTGTTCATCAGATTGTCTTCGACAGTTTCAGCCAAAATGGATTAAGAAGCATCCTTGGATTCATTACAGTGTACATGTTAATGGCATATACTGTCGAGCCTGTGCTGTCTTTGCACCTGAAAAAGTAGGTGGACAGGTCCCAGGATGGTTTGTGACAAAGAAGTTTAACAATTGGATAAACATATCCCAAAAATTAGACAACCACTCTAAAACTGATTCCCATGTGACATGCTTGGTAAAAATGGAAGAATATGTGAAGAGGTATAACGATCTATCTAAAGCCATTGACAGCCAGTGTAGTAGTAAAACTCAGAAACAGTTGAAAGACAACCAAAGTGTAATAGAGTCACTGTTCAAGGTTGTTTTACTTTGTGGCAAGCAAGGAATTCCATTACGTGGTCATAGAGATGATGGCATTGATTGGAATGATGAAGAACCACATGATAATCAAGGTAATTTCATTGAGTTGATCCGATTCAGAGCTGATACTGATAATGTACTAAGACTCACTTAAAGAATGCACCTAAGAATGCCATCTACACATCAAAAACCATTCAAGAGCGATTGATATCTATCATTGGTGATACTACAAGCTACAACAACAGCAAGATCAAGTTGATGAGCTGCACAATGGGTGTAAAGTGCCATTGGGGCCTGTTGTAAGATTATTGCTTTGCAACCAGGTCGTGCTCCAGCCATATTGGAGCTTCCATCATAACACTGCCCTCTAAAGCTTGCTAGTTGAAGCTTTCACAATAACAGATGATCCAAAATAGCTTCAGCTATGGTACTACCTGTGATCCTAGCAACAGGAACAAAATCCATGAAAATTTCTTCAACACTACCATTTAGAGCATAGCGAAGTGAAATAGAAAATTGCTCTTTATTTGAGATGTCACAAACTTCATCCGCAGTTATAGAATAATACTGTGCTGATCTTACCTCCTCTAAGATCTCATTGCAGATTTGTTAATGCAGAATCTTACATAGGCAAGATTTTTTAAGTTTTCTGCCAAATGACAAACTCTATTGGATAAGGCCATGGACACAACAAATCCAGCACCCAAGGCTAAAAAGCTAAAGGATGCTTGTAGGACTCGGTGGATAGAATGAATTGACTCATACATTATCTTTTTAGAGTTAATTCCTGCTGAACACAAAACATTGCAAGCCATGACTTCTCCTGTAGACTTCTCTGATTTAGGTGATTGGAGTTGGGATAGTGAAACTGTGACCTAAGCCAGTGGTTTTTTGTACCTGTTAGAATCATCGTCCTTCTTAATTACATTCATTATCCTGTTGGAAGTGCTGTCTAATTTGAGAGGATTGACTTGTAAACTGCAGGTGGAAGCCATAGATGCTTTATATGCATACAAACGGGTGAAACAAGTTACTACCACGTTTGAGAAGATGAGGAGAAATTCTGAACAAGAATTTAAAAGAATCTACAAGTGTGCTACTAAATTTGGTAAAGATTTAAATGGTGAAGAATTTGAACTCAGTACACCAAGGCTCAGCAAACTGCAATCACATCGTGCTAACCCAGATTCACAGACCACAGAAGATTATTACAGAGTTACCCTTTTTAATGAATTTCTTTCCAATGTTGTCAGTGAACTGCAGCAACGATTTCTAGATAGGCTGCATCTCTTACCAAGTGAGTGCATCAGTGCAGCTGAAGTTAATGGAGATCATGAGGATATAGTCATTCCACAGAGCCTTGTTGAAGCTGTACGGTTTTATAAAAAAGACCTTACACACCCTGTTATGTTCTCAACAGAATATCATATGTGGGTTAGGAAATGGAGAGGGGAGACTAATAAGGATCCCAAAAAGCTAATGTGTGGAGGGGTTGTAATGAGACTACATATCCTAATCTTCATGTTCTATTGCAGTTTTGTCTTGCTTTACCAATCACTTCTTGTGAAAGTGAAAGAAGCTTCAGTCAGTTAAAGTTGATAAAATCTTCTTGTCAGTTAACAACGACTGAAGAACGCCTAAGTGGGCTTGCTCTCATGAAGATTAATCGAATTTATTGTGAAAACCTTTGCTCTCCTAGTAAAATGGCCTCACTAGTTCAGAGATTTAGCCAGTTGCATCCCAAAAGATTGAATACCTTTTATGTTGGAAGATGAATAGGATGCATGTGATTTGATAAACTAGCTATACTTGATCTTTCTAATTATACAGTATTGTAAGATTATATTTTTGTATCAATGAACTTTATATTGTACTTTGAAGTTTTGTGATAAGATACTAAACTACTTCAAAATACTGCAAATATCAAGTTTTGAAGACTTAATTTTCATAATTTTTCTGGGGGGGGGGCATGCCCCCAGACCCCCCTAGTTTGGCATGCGAAATGATTTCCTATACAAGCATTAAAGTATTGTACCGCTATACCAGAAACCCCTTTTCAAAAATCCTATATCCGCCACTGAGGGATCTGTCCAACTATGTTAATAACTTCAAGTTTGTGTTCAGAACACAACATAGAACAAGTTTGATCCGGTAAAGGGTTTCCAGGATGCACTTTAACTGCTAGAGTAAAAGAACTTTCTGCTTTCTTAACTCCAGATTGATTCTTTCAGTATACGATGATGCCATTAGGGATAAAAAATATTGTTTATGTCTGCACCTGTGTTAGTAACTCACAATTCGACTATATTGATGGTTGATGCCAATGATCTTGTAGTTGGTGCTGTGTTGGTACAAAAAGATCATTGTGGTGTGGAGCACCCTATTGTTTATTTTCACAGACATTCAACAAGAACCAACAAAATTACTGCACAAGTGAGAAGGAGAGGTTGACTCTTATACTACCTCTCCAACACTTCGATTTTTACTTATCATCCAATATTAGTATTTACGGACCATAATCTTCTGACATTTCTTAACAGACTCAGGGACAACAACCAATGATTGTTGAGATGGAGCACAACAATCCAAGGGTATGACTTGATTATTAAGTACATACTGGGAAAGGACAATGAACTAACAGATGCCCTGTCAAGAGGACCACAACATTTCATTTAGAAATTACAGTATTGTTATTTTACTGGTTGCTTATTATGCTAGGCCATTTGTACATTGTTTGTGTATAGGTTGCATTTTGTCTCTTTAAGGGGAGTATGTTTCACTGTATTGTGTGTAATATTATTATTATAAAAGTGTGTTTGCCTGGATGGGCAGTGGGCATTAACTAGTGTCAATTGTTCAGAACAAGGTTACCAGTCGGCTGTAACAGTACTTACACAACTGTACATGCATAATAGCAGTAATATACTCACCAACTGTTAGATTGTAAGACACATATCCACTAAATTGTTGGTTTGAAGCATTACATATGTATACTCCAGTATCACTCAACAAAGTGGAGCCTATGGTCAATATGGAAGTTAACTGGGTACCATTTCTGTTAGTTCTAATGTTTACTCTGTCATCACTGATAGGAAATGACCAACTTAGTGACAGCATAGGAGTACCCCTTGTAACACAAGTGAAACTGACGCTCTCCAATACATTCACAGTTTGACTAGAGAAAATATCTGATGGCAATTCCAAAACTAAAAAAGGAATTGAAAAAAATGATCTTATACACTATTATACAACATCGATAGTAGTAGAGAACAATAATAATGACCACAATTGTCTTACTAGACATCGTCGTCCACTGCCTACTCTCTTGACAGACCCACAATTCCATTACATTGTGATATGTGATGACACATGTATCCCCATCACGACCATATCCTGATACTCCAGATTGACAATTAGTTATTACTGATCCTTCAACTGTTGTTGTAAGGTTTTCACACATCACACCTACACATGTATACAGCGACATGTGTATATCATTTACACTTAAAGAATATTAAGTTACACACCATTTGTGCAGCATTTTGCATAATATTAATATAGTAATTTATGACTATACTAACAATGTTTCTTAAGGTAATATGCAGTGTATGTGAAAGATTGAAATCAACATACTTAAATTTCTAACAAATGACAATGAATCTGCAGGAAACCTGTCTTATCACCCGTGACAGCAGGTACAACTTTTACTATTAACACAAAGCTATGTAAAAACACTCTAAGCGTTTACTGTCAAAATCAGCCAGGCTTATGTAGTCTGCTTTTTTCTGGCTACTTTTCCCAAGCCCAGTGGCAAGCTGTATGAGTGGTCTGGGGATTTGATGGAGCTCTGGTCAACCTGGGGATGGCTGCATGTAATGGCGCAGCTCCATTGTGTTTAATAAAGACCTGCTATAAATTCCTTTCGTTTTACCAAGTTTTAAACCTTCAATGGTTTATAACTGGGCTATAACTTCTCATCCTATTCTCCACCCCCACCACCTGCCTTTGCTTGATAGAGTCAACCTAGCATCAAAAGTGGTGGAAAACTTTACTGTTTTGTATATGCACAGTAGTTGCTCTGGAATACAAGGAATCAGTGTAAAACATGTGAAAATTTATACACGTGGCTTCAACCATTAGCAAGACAACTTAAATCCAGAATTTCTTGATACTTGTAAAATTTTCCCAGAGACAGTCGCTTGTAACAGAATTAACGCAATGATCTTCCTCTGAGTATTATCACAATGTTTCAAAACAATACACACTTAAACTAAAGCAGTCCATAAGATTACCAGAATATAAATATACATATGGGGAACCAAGTGCATGCCCCACAGCCTGACCAGGTGTGCCTGGAAACTGTACGCATGTAGCCCACAGTAATATTATGTATGTTCAAAATTACTGTATGCTACAGTAATACAGCAGCATACCCAGTACAGTGATGTTGAAGTATCTTGAAACACTGTTGCTTGCAGTGCATTGGTACACCCCCATGTCTTCTCTATCAGCATTTGTGATTGTTAAGTTCACACTTACACTTGGCACATTTAAACTTCCAAAAGGAACACTAACACTATCACTCTCTGATACTCTATCACTTATTAAAGCTCCATTAGTCTTACTCCATACTATTGTTGGTGGAGGATAACCTAATGCTTCACATGTAATCGTGATGGTATCTCCTTTGGTAATAATTTCTGTACTGTTCTCCAGTGGAACTGTGATTCTTGGTAGAACTAAAGTAAAATGAAGGAATCCCTAAACTTCACACAGTGGCCAACAAGGTACAGTGAGATACTACTGCATACGTACGTTAACTATTATTCTCATTAAATACACAATATATTTCTCTTACTTGGACACATTCCAGGATGTGTACAGACTTCATTCTCTAGTACATTTCCATTACTACAGAAGCACCCACTCCCACAAGGTAAACTTTGACAACTTCTGACTCTGCTGAGATCACTACATGTTGTGTGCAGCCCACATGGTTGATATTCCATGCCAGCCAAACAACCTGAATAATATGAGTAATAGTACAAAGACCATTTTACCCCTGGCCAGTGCATGAATGAGCCAAACATTTATACGTAGGAAACTGTAAATAAACCGTGGATGTTTGATCGATCATCATACACTAAAACAGCACATCACCAAAGGGTTAATGAATGAAAGTTGATTATGAACATCACAGAGATGTATAATTACTGTTGGACACAAATTTCAGTGCTTAAATCAAGCGTGCGGCCCAAGAAGCCAGCGCACCACACCGTGAGTATATAAACAGGAAGAAAGAAAACGCAATTTTCACACCTATGTAATTCTGTGATCCCTAATCCGATTGGAACCAAATTTGTTACAGCAGTGCCAGCCAGTTAGGGGAGTCTACATGCCAAATTTAAAGAAACTCGCTCAAGTCATTTCCGAGATACAAGCGAACAAAGGTTCATTTTAATTTCTTGGTTTTTCTTCTTCTTTATCTGCTTCATTTCACACACTTCTCAAAATCTGCCATAAAACACAAACGCATTTTTGGATTGGGCTGAAATTTGGCACACTTAAAGGGCTCATGATGGCAGATCTCAGTACCAACTTTGGTAGGACTCCAATGAACATTCATGGAGTTATGATCAATTATTTGGATAAAATAAGGTCGAAGGTCTGTTACGCCTACAGGGTAAACCCCTTGAAGGAATGAGTTGACAATTGATATGTAGATGGAGTAACCATCGTAGGAGTGCCTTTTTGTAGTTTGAAAGGAATCGAGATAAAGACCATGGAGATATGACACAAAACCCAACCTGTGTCAAAATTACGTGATCGATTTTTATGAATAAAAAAAACTGCTAGTTTTCAGGCAAACCTCTTAGCGCAATGAGCTGAAAATCAGTATGTAACTGGAACAATCATTATAGAAAGTCCTTGCAGTAGTACAGAAGAATCGGATTACAAACCACTGAATTATGATTCGAAAAATGCAACTAAGTGTAGCAAATGCGAGATCAAGATACTATAATAGAACAGTCACCCTTATAAAGCATTCAGCTATGTTTATAACTTACTCCATTATAGAAATATATTACATTGCAAGTTACTCTGTGGGGAATTCAGCTACAAACAGTTAATCTGATAGATAATTCAGCTACAAGCAAGTCACCCTGTAGAGAGTTCATCTAGAAACAAATCACCCTGTAGAGAGATCAGCTAGTAGAAGTCACCATGTAGAGTGTTCAGCTACAAAGAAACCATCATGTAGAGAGCTCAGCTGTAAACAAATCACCCTGTAGAGAGATCAGCTAGAAGAAATTACCTTGTAGATAGTTCAGCTACAAACAATTCAGCCTTTAGAGAAATCAGCTAGAAGAAGTCACCTTGTAGAGTGTTCAGTTGCAAAGAAACCACCATGTAGAGAGTTCTGTAGTAAATATAAAGTATTTAACATCTGCTTCATCTTTTCTTCTTCCTGTGGTATAGAAAAAAAGATTGTTTTAAAAGCCCCAAAGCTGACCATAGGCCGGTTATGTGGTATACAAATACAAATAGAAATGAAATATAATCCAAAACAACCAAGCTGTAAAAAAACAGTGCGGGAATAGCTAGCCATGCTTTGCACTAAAATAAATTTTTATGAGTGTACGTATGAACATCCCACAGGTTGCTCACTTAGTTGTTTGCAAGGTTAGCGGTTTACCCGGGCATCACAGTTGGTTTACCTTGGTTGTCAGTCCATTGTAGACTTCAAGCTAAACAATGTATTCAAACTTGTCAAGAAGGTTAATGTACCTACATGGCTACAGGTACTCTGTATTTCAGCCACATACTGTATTACATCAAAAGACAAGTGAGACTAGTGCATGCAAATGGCCCATAGGTGTCTGTATATTTATATATGGCATTCTGCTATGATGGTCGCTGTATATAGCTTTCTTGTCCATGACTATAGCATTACTCATGCACCAAATAGTATGTTTTTGTCTGTCTGTTACAATACAAGGGGACTGTACTATACCATAACTTGTTTTTTTCATTGTAAAATAATTTTAGCAAGTAATTTATTTCACAGAAATATTTGCAAAGATCAAGATACTCTGATAGAGCAGTCATTCACATAAATCATACCAAAATATTTTACATTGAAATTTTTAAAAAGCAAATTATAGTAGTTCTCTTTAGAATGCATAGCAATAAACAAACATAACCAAAGTACTCACTAAATATACACTAAACAGTACTCACCACTGACAGTTCTGGTATCATTACCAACACTATTACTAGCAGTACATTGATACAATCCTGTTTCTTCTCTGCTAGCATTTGTTATTGTTAAGGTTACACTAACACTTGTCACATTTCCACTTCCAGTAGGAACACTAACACTATCACTCACTGATACTCTATCACTCAAAGCTCCATTAGTCTTACTCCATACTATTTTTGGTGGAGGATAACCTACTGCTTCACATGTAAATGCAGCAGTGTCTCCTTCAATAATAACTGTTGTGATATTGTTCATTGGATAAGTGATACTTGGTGGAACTAAACAACAAAATTATATTGTTATTATTCAAAATAATATTTATGCAGTGGCATAATATTAAATTGTGTAAAAGCATTTTAGTTAACACATTGTTTTCTCACTTGGACACATGTACGGATGCACACAAACTCCACCATCCAGAACATATTCATTACTACAGAAACATCCACTATCACAAGTTGAGTTTCTACAGCTTCTGGAGGTTCTAAAGTTATCGCAAGTTATGTGCAAACCACACAACTGATAGTCCATACCAGCTAAACAGCCTACAGATGGAGTATGTTTTATGTTTTATGCAATATTCTTAATAAAAGTATATCACCCTTACCATGACTGATGTCACTACCTAATGTATTGGTAGCATTACAAGTGTAAGTTCCCACATCAGATGATGTTACATTGTACACAGTTAGTGTGTTCTCAGTAGTACTTGTGTTTATTGATGTTGACATTATCATGTACTTGCTTGTATCTGACACATTTATCATAACGTCATTAAAGTACCAACTGATGGTTGGTACTGGTCCACCAGTAGCTTGACATGTGAAATTTGCTAAGTCTCTTCCCCCATCAGTGGAATCAACAATGTCTGATAAAATTTCTGGAGAAACTGTAGCAAAAAATAATGATCAAGACACACGGTAGTGTGTCGTGCGGCCCAAGAAGCCGGCGCGTAACACCCGTGAGTACAATATATTGACAGGAAGAAAGAAAACGCAATTTTCGCACCTCCGTAGCTCTGTGCTGCCTTGATGAAACAAGACGATTTTTGCTGTGAACACTCCCTCCAACTTCAGCACTCCACATTCCAAATTTGAGCAAAATTGCTTCACGCGTTCCCGAGATATGCGACTTCAAAAATTGGCTTAGTTTCTTCGTGTTTTTTTCTTCTTATTTTTCTTCCTCTTGTCGCACACTTACAAAAACTGCTATAAAGCGCAAACGCCATATCCGATTGCCTTGAAATTTGGCACACAAAAGGGGGATATAAAGGCGCATCTCGGTACCAACTTTGGCTGGAATACGATAAACAGGCAAAGAGTTATGAGCGATTATTTACGAAAAATAATACCAATATGTTGTCACGCCTACAGGTTAAACCGCGTATGGAAAGAAGCTGAAAATCGGTGGGTGAATAGGTTAACTATTGAACCTCAAACCTTTTGTGGTTTGAAAGAAATCGAGTTAAAAACCAGGAAGATACAACGAAAAAACCAACACTGTGTAACAATTATGCAATCGAGATTAGCTAATAAAAAAACGACTGCTTGCCACACCTACCAGATAAACCGCTTGGGGTAATGCTTTGAAAATCGTTGTACAGATGGAGTAATCATCTTAGAAAGGCTCATCAATGGTGTAGAAGAATCAGACTTAAAGCCACGGAGTTATAACATGAAATCCAACTTGGTGCAGTCACCCTGAAGAGAATTCAAGAGATCAGCTAGAAACAAGAAACCTGTATAGAGATCAGCTACACACAAGTCACCCTGTAGAGAGATCAGCTAGAAGAAGTTACCTTGTAGGGAGTTCATGCAACTATGGAAAGAGATAGTTCAACTAGAAGAAATCACCTTGTAGAGTTCAGCTACAAAGAAACCACCATGTAGAGATTTCAGTTACAAACAAATTGCCCTGTTGAGAGATCAATAGAAGAAGTTACCTTGCAGAGAGTTCAGCTACAAAGAAACCATCATGTAGAGAGTTCAACTACAAACAAATCCCCTGTAGAGAGCTTAGCTAGAAGAAGTCACCTTGTAGAGAGTTCAGCTACAAACAAATCTCCCTGTAGAGAGATCAGCTAGAAGAAGTTACCTTGTAGAGAGTTCAGCTACAAAGAAACCATTCTGTAAAGAGCTCAGCTGCAAACAAATCACCTATACAGAATTCAGCTACAAACAAATCACCCTGTAGAGAGATCAGCTAGAAGAAGTTACCTTGTAGAGAGTTCAGCTACAAAGAAACCATCATTTAGAGAGTTCAGCTTCAAACAAATCACCTGTGGAGAGTTCAGCTACAAACAAATCTCCCTGTAGAGAGATCAGCTAGAAGAAGTTACCTTGTAGAGAGTTCAGCTACAAATAAATCATGCTGTAGAAAGATCAGCTAGAAGAAGTCACCTTGTAGAAAGTTCAGTTACAAAGAAACCAACATGTAGAGAGTTCAGCTACAAACTAGTGACTTTGTGGAGACATCAGCTAGAAAAGTTACCTTGTAGAGAGTTCAGGTACAAAGAAACCATTCTGTAAAGAGCTCAGCTGCAAACAAATCACCTGTACAGAATTCAGCTATATACAAACAAATCACCCTGTAGAGAGATCAGCTAGAAGAAATTACCTTGTAGATAGTTCAGGTACAAACAAATCACCCTGTAGAAAGATCAGTTAGAAGAAGTTACCTTGTAGAGAGTTCAGGTACAAAGAAACCATTCTGTAAAGAGCTCAGCTGCAAACAAATCACCTGTACAGAATTCAGCTATATACAAACAAATCACCCTGTAGAGAGATCAGCTAGAAGAAATTACCTTGTAGATAGTTCAGGTACAAACAAATCACCCTGTAGAAAGATCAGTTAGAAGAAGTTACCTTGTAGAGAGTTCAGCTACAAAGAAACCATTTTGTAAAGAGCTCAGCTGCAAACAAATCACCTGTACAGAATTCAGCTACGAACAAATCACCGTGTAGAGAGATCAGCTAGAATAAGTTATCTTGTAGATAATTCAGCTACAAACAAATCTCCCTGTAAAGAGATTAGCTAGAAGAAATTACCTTGTAAAGAGTTCAGCTACAAAGAAACCACCATGTAGAGAGTTCAGCTGCAAAGAAATCACCCTGTATAAAATTCAGCCACAAACAAATTGCCCTGTAGAAAGATCAGTTAGAAGAAGTTACCTTTTAGAGAGTTCAGCTACAAAGAAACCATTCTGTAAAGAGCTCAGCTGCAAACAAATCACCTGTACAGAATTCAGATTCAAACAAATCACCCTGTAGAGAGATCAGCTAGAAGAAGTTACCTTGTAGATAGTTCAGCTACAAACAATTCACCCTGTACAGGGAGCAATTAGAAGAAGTCACCTTGTAGAGTGTTCAGTTACAAAGAAACCACCATGGAGATTTCTGTAATCAATATAATTATGTATAATATATATATATAATTTGTACATTTACTGATAAAATATTTAAAGTACATCTACTTCATCTTTTCTTCTTCTTCCTGTGGTAAAGAAAAAAAGATAGGTTAAAAAGGTCGGGGTATACAAATACAAAAAGAAATGAAATCTAATCCAAAACAGCCAAGCTGTAAAAAAGTGTGCGGCCCTCAAAAAGGCTATGGTGAAAAAATATGTAAAATCCAAGGTGGCGGCCAAGAAATGGCTGTGATGGTAGGTTAATGGTAAAAAATTTAATAATGACAATTCAGGTGAATTTTGTGCCAAGACCAAGCGGCACAAAAATTAAATTAACAAATAGTTTATTCATTTACATTGCTGCACCTCTTGATTGCCTTGGCACACATGTTTGATTTTCTTCCACTGCTGTAGAGTTAGTATCACAACAACCAAACAGTCCTAGATCATCACCCTCTGGTGGAATGATGGTATATCCTGGAGGATCATTACATGATGTACAATTGGTGGACTCTGGACCAACACATTCTGCACAATAAGGATGACATTGATCACATATTGAATTAACCATATTCTCATATTTGTTACTGGGACATCTTCCTGAAGATAAACACTCAAATCTATCATCATCACCCAAAAAGTTCTTAATATTCTGACAAGCAATACATTCTTGTTGACTCCCACCAATACATCCATCACACTCTTCATGACATAATAAACAACGTTTGGCACTGACATATTCTCCATCCTCACAACTACCAACACAAATGGAATGACCTTGACTGTTTTCTCTTGATGCAACTAAACATTGTGAACATAGATGGGCCTCGGGTCCACTACAAGATTGACAGTGTTCATGACAAGGATCACAAAACCTTGTTGGAAATGGAAATGGTTCAACAGGATCAAATGGAAGATTCAAAAATGTTCTTTCAATACAACCATCATCTGGTAGACACCTAACTTGACCTAAAGTTTTATTTCTCAGCACATAATAACAACGATTACATCCACCATCTTCTAAACGATCACTAGGACCAGTACATCCAGTTTGTGATACACACACACTGTTACAAGGAAGACAGAAGCTAGTGTCATTAGGATAAGTTCCTAATGGACACTGTAAAACACAAGTGATAGTGTTGTTGGCAGTGGGAAGAGCAAAGTTTTCACATCGACCAAAACAGTCACTAGGTACCTGTAATATATGACAAAAGCTAATGAAACAATATTGTGTAATGAACTTACTGGACCAGAACAAGCATCATTACACTCTTCATGACACACTTCACATGTCATTGTAGAGTTGTCAGCATATGTAAACCTTTATAAGAAGCAGTATTGTCTTTTTGCAACTAATATAGGACTGTCACTTACACATTTAGTGATTGTAGTCTAGTAGACTCACAGGAGTCAACACAGATACGTTCAGCTCCATTCCTGTACAGGTAAACTTTACACACTACACAGTCAGTATCAGCTGGACCCCAACACCTATATGTCTCATTACACTGGTTGTGACATGACATTCCTGCAGCAACTACAGTGAACATTTTCAAATTTAACATAATATTGGACTTATGCATATGCACACTATTTACAGTAGATTTGAGTAATGGATTAAATATTGCTACATGATTTTAAGCCTTGTGATGGATACAGTAACAATGGATGGGTTATGTGTCATTGTTTTTGGCCTGTAAGCTTAAGTATCTATACACTACATCTGTATCAACCTTTTCATACCAGGCTGTGGGACCAAGAGTCCTACAGATCTTCAGCACTTGTGCTGTAAAGTATTAATAAATAATTAAAGTAAGTATGTATGGGGATCACAAAGGTACACTACCATTAGTAAGGTATACATTAATTTGCTCAGGAAAAAATATTGAAAAGAAACCATTTTCACAATACCTCATGTACATTTACAGGTGTAAGAAAATTGTATTACCTATATAGCTAGCTATAGTAATGATTATTACAATGAAAGTACAGAGATCAGCTTTAGATACACATTTCTGACTCCCTGTATATTTATAGGCCTAGCCTTCTCACAGGTCCCTAGTGGGATAGCACTTAATATAAGGTTTATCATCACCTGAAGTGAAAATTTAATTCCCATATACTTAGCAATAAACAAGAGTGAGAATGAATATACATCAACTTCTCTTGCTTAAGCACCTTTTATTATAGTGATAATATAGAAGCTTGCTAATGATCAATTATGTTACAAAAAGTTCACAAACAAATGTTAGAAGAACTCAGATTTTTTCAATCTAGCATAGGGATCATATAACACTGCATTAAAGGAAAGAATGGTACAGTGCCAAATGTATGAGGCTATAATTATGTGCCGCTATACTACTGTAAATACTAATAACTAATAGTTTTCAACTATATTCTGCCTACACAGCCTTACACACAGATAGGGACCCATCTATTATGCTCAAATTATGCTCAAACGTTATGCCTCATTTCTCATGTTTTGCTAAATTTGAAGTTATGGGCACATTATAAGTGGCTGAAACACACCTTTGCTCTTCAAAATGTTTGTGACAGAAAAGATCAATATACTCTAATATAACAGTCAGCTGCCTAATTGTTTATTAGAGTTATTGAATGTTCTATTAGAGTATATCGATCTTTTTCTGTAATCTATATTTTGACCATCAAGGGTTTGTAGTGTGGCTTAAATATTCTTCCTATTATGCTAGCATTATGCTCAATGCTTTCAGGCACCTATCATGCTCGTATTTACGGCAGCATATTCGGCAGGTCCCAGCACACAGAGAATGATATGTGAAGCTAACCTACAAATTACTTCAACTGTTAGAGGCATGCTTGAATATCACTGAACAATTTGAATTCACAGCCATTGGTGCACTACAATGAATTGACACCTTACCAACGTACATGTATGTATAAAAATGTATGTACATAACTAGGTGAATGCATAGCATTGAAGGGGCAAGCCTACAATCTAGCATGTCTGCTTGCAAGTGATTTTTTAGTACTGACAGTTTATAAACAATGTACTCATTCTCAACTGCAGAGTTTGGCACAAAATTACTATGTGGGTTTGAACATATCAAATTTATATCAACACGCAGAGGCATGACATACAAATGCTGTATAAATGCTACATACTAGTTAGTATCTCTCACAAAGTCATGATTGCAGCCGCAGGCAGAGTTAGATGTATACCAGTATGTATGGTTAGTACTTAGATACTTTAATACTTAATTGGTCTACATGATAATAGCCATATCCCTTATAAGGAGATAAACATATGGTACATTCAAGCAAGCAACATGAATCCATCACAGCTATGCTCATATGGTAAGGCTTGCTGTATGTTACTACATATTATCACAATTAAATAATCACAATTAAATAAAGTGCATATATGACCTCTTCAATGACTATACTTACAGTTGCCAACGGTGTAGCTTTTGAATTTAATAAATTGTCATTTTCAATTACCATAATACATTGTTTCATTGTTTCATATGCAAAAACTTGTACGAAAATTTCTTATACAAAAATACTTACATAGGACCCAACTACTCTAATAGAACAGTCATTCATGCAAATTATGCGAAAATATTTTTACATGAAAATTTTTATCAAAAACACTTTTTTTTGTATGAAAATAAAGTGAATTACGGTATGTCACTGTAAAATGCGACACTGTGGTTTATCTTGTGGTTTACTTTCTAAGATTTACTTCAGAGTAAACTAACAGTTACTAAACCACAAGGTAACCACAGTGTCCCATCCGTTAGTTTACAGTTTGATTACTTACAGAATAAACTAACTTTGAAAAATGGTAAAATAGCTTTCTTTGTGTGGTGAATGCTGTGACTTCACTTACCACACTCACTGTAAGGCCTCACTGCAGTAGCTCCATCATATAAAACTGTCAGGTTAGATGATGTTATGTAATACTCCAATTCTCCAATATAACACAAGGTAGGATTGTTGACTACATAAACACCCAACTCTGATATCTCCACAAGCTTGGGAAAGTGTATCTGTGTTAGACTGACAGTGAAAAGGGAACTGAAAGATGGGTTGTTGTCACTGATCTCTAGAGAGTCAAGATGAGTATCTGGTAAAGCAGTGTCCCCCTCAAATCCTCCAATGTACATGAGGTTAGGAAGATAGTCAAACACTTCCTCTCCCCATCCACTTATAATTAGTCGTCCTAAAATCACCTTAATACTAGATAGGTCTTCTCTTGCCTGAGTCAAATTTACATTTTGATCACTATGAAATATTACAACATAATATTTTGTATACTTCATATAAAGTCAGTCACTTACATAAACTGTTCATAAGTCACCAAATTAAAAGTAAGGTCACCATTAACAATAGTACATCCAGAGAATGTCTGAACTGCCGCAGGTAATAGTCCTCCATCTACTCCATTACAGACTAGCAAGATATGCACACAACTGTGACACAAGTACAAATACAGATATTATTTACTTCTTCCTCCCATGCACACTCCATTTGTACATGGTTCACAAACATGTCCCACTGTTTGGAAACCTGGTTGACACTCACTCACACAAAATGTCCCTTGCTCAAAGCGAGTACCTATGGAGTATTACAATTTACCAGTACTATCACTGATACATTGTATTAAGAACTTACTAGGACATGACTCTATACAGAGTGAACCAGAATGAAACCTAAAATCATCATTATTCTCAAACGTTTCAGTTTCATGGTTGTATACTTCTCTTGGTGGGCAGTTTGTAACACAAGTACCATTGTTATCAAAATTTTCACATGCCTGCAATGTCACATACATAGTGTGATTATTTGCACATTCGGTATTACACTCACAATACACTGGTTATCATTAGGTCCCACACAACCAGCTGCACATTCTCTACTACAACACTGAGGATTCCCTACAATGTTTAGGTAACACCTCCTAGTTGAACAGTCTTCAAAGCAAGTGCCAAAATTCTTTGTCACTGTAGACCAGGATAATTACAATATCAAAGATATGAGCTTCTTACAAGTTTGACACAATTCTGAGCTCCAACAATATTGGTACTCACAGCGTGAACAGCTACTAGCAATTATGTCTGTACTGCCTAAATGAAAATATCATTACACCATACACTGTTATGTACAAGCTTGACTTACTAGGACAATGATCATTTCCTATGTCTTGATATTGACTGTTAGGGCCAGTAAGAATATCCTCCCACAGGACACCTCTGTGATTACAAGAGCTAACAGTCACAATGTACACATCTCCTAATGTGATCTCCGTCAGTCTTGGTAGGTACACTGGTACTGTTACATTAAAAATAAGCAATGCTGGATTTCCTGCAGGATGCAGTAGATATTCAAGCAGGTTACGTCCTCTGATCAGTTGTAAATTTGGTAGTGTTATATTATCAGTTACATTGATGTTCTGAATATTTAATGTGTCACCAATTTCCTCCACACTAGATAAGAATTCAAAATCTGTAGAACTATAAGTCTCATTCATTGGTCTCTCTAAAATGTTAACACTTCCATTAACCACCCTACACCCACGATACACATTACTCATAACTTCTAAGAATCGTTCCTTTGATTCAATTCTGCTAACAGCAGTTTCTCTAATTCTGAGACCATCACAAAAATCTGGTGAAAAGACCACAATAATTTACATCAAACTGACTACCAAAATGACTACCTGCCAAAATTAAATTGCCCAAAATCTACTTAAGTCACTATTATATATAACTCATTTCATCAGTTCACAAGTTCATAAAATTGCTAAATTTTGTATGCACTAATTTTGCCA
Organism: Dysidea avara; assembly: GCF_963678975.1. Lineage (NCBI taxonomy): Eukaryota > Metazoa > Porifera > Demospongiae > Dictyoceratida > Dysideidae > Dysidea > Dysidea avara. The sequence continues at coordinate 35,667,492 of NC_089272.1, forward strand.
ATATACAAAATCACTAAATTTTGTGTATCATTAAATTTAGTCACCTTAAGGTATTAAAGATGCAAAACTATAGCTTGAAACATTAAAGTCTGAGTTTTTAACGGGAGAATTTGAATATTATTGCTGTTTGGATGACTGCAATACTCCTGACCAGCCATATTAAAACAAGGACTAAAGGGGAGCTAAGCAACTGTAAGCATAATATGGCATATATTAATAGAGCATACATTATCCAAACAGAGCATGAACTAGCAAAATTTGAAGCATTTGATGTTCAAATTTTTTCAGTGGCTCCCCAGACCCATGCACTACCAAATCTGGAAACCCTTGGAAAAATCCTGGATACGCCCCTGTGATCCCTACTAACCTAAAAGGTGTTGACTTTTTGTTTGGACTGTAATAATTGTAAAGATGGCATTGAGTGCATCCATCTTCATAATGTAGATCATCTTTGATTACAATTACAATGAAACATGAGTATATGGTCAAGGCTTTTCTGTATACCTAATCAACATTAATATACATTCAGCATTCCATTTGTTACCAGACACTATCTTACCAAGAGTTCTTTTATTCCAAATCAAGAACTCATAACCTGAGACGTTAAATTTTATTTAATAAAATGTTAACTTTATTATTAATCTCTGTGATAGCTATCCCACTAGAACCTGCAAAAAGCTGTGAAACTTGTGAAGCAGTGAGAGAGTGAGAAGGTTTACTCCTAAACTACTAATGCTGAACGTAGATAAAAATCCTGGATTATTTGATGCAAGTGTCTGAACTGCCTGGATTCCAGTAAACACTCTGCATGCAGTGTAGTTAGACAGCACTTGATGACTTCACATTTCATTAGTGGTCAATTTGTTAATCACTATTCCGCTAGTTGGCCCATGAAAGAAGCAGATCTTTTAACTGATGTCTTAATTCTACAGCAGATTTAAGACCTTTATGTAGTTAAGTCACTGGTGTACAAAACGATACAAATAACAGCAAGGTTTTTGAACACAGTGCAGGCCAAGATTCAAAGCAACGATGTGTTGTGCCTGTCAAATAGTTTGTCTGTGGTGGTTGCAATGCAATGCAGCTAAAAACTTATGTTAGTTACGCAGATATCACTTATAAAGAATTAATCAGTCAACATTAAAGATTTATTTGTACATAAATGCATATGATGAGCCTTTCGCTATATCCCATTTGAATAAGCTACTTATTGAATAATTCTTAATTTTTCCCATAAGTGCATAACAAGAGAGAAATATATTCGTACTAGGAGAGTATGTACCACACAGGATGCGATAGGTTATGTGCATGACATTTCTAAGCCTTTTTTTGCTAAATTTCTATCTATAAGGATTTATATGTGTGACTGGGTCTGTAAAACCAGTCTTGTAGCCTTTCTGATTGCATACCATATCTTGACTGGTGATATCAATTTGAAACCTGCCTTAAATATAGCACACTGCTTAAAAGTTTCAAGGTAATAGGTTGATTAAATTAGGGGCTTTTAATTGGTCAAACTTTTGAAGGCTATAAAACTAGCTTTTGCAGAGCCATTCCCATATTATATTATATAGTTTGCCCCTGGGTGTGCTACTTGATTAAGAAGTGCACTTTTATCATAGAAGTGACTGCATTCGGTAAGACTTTTTGACATGAACATTTGACTTTCTGTATGTTCACAGACTTTAAGCAGTCTTTTCACAGGTCCATAGTACAGGTAGAATGCACAGGAAATCCTGATCTTAGCTGTTGTGGCTCCTTAAGCACATACTTAGGGTGTGTATTACTGGGGGTTCTAGGAGTGGAATTGCTTTCTGCACATTCAGTAGGGATGATTTGACTCCTTTTATGCTTGATTGTCAGTGTTGGGAGTAACGCGTTACGTAATATTATTACTTTTGTGGTAAATAAGTAAAATAACGAAATACGCTATAAAAACGGGTAATATAACTCAAGTTACTTTGCTGACAAATGTAACACGTTACCTAAGTAATATAATTACTGTAACGAGTCTAATGTTACGTAATATTATTACTACAAGTAATGAAGTTACTAATCTCGTTAGTTGTCCTCTGAGTAACGCCTAGCCACAATGAAGTAACGAAGCCTGCTGAATGAAGCTTATTCACCAGCTTCTTACTTATAACCAAGATTTGCACATTGTCCAACAACACAATCATGTCACTTGATAAAGTGGTAGTTTCACACGTGACAGCTTAAGGCTGTGGACACAAAGTAATATAATATGTAATATTATTATAGTTACTTTATTTTATGAGTAATATGTAACTGTAACTAAATAGTTCAGTTGCAAGTAATATGTAATATGTAACTAGTTACCTTTACAAAATAACTTGCCCAACACTGTTGATTGTATCAGACAAGATTATTTATTTTCAAAAAATTAATTCTGCGTGTGCTACCAGGCCAATGCTCTAGCCACTGCTCTTTGTTGAAACCAGGCTACCAGATCTCCATTTCAACAGCTGGGTAGTGGAGCAATGTGAGTCAAGTTTAACAACACCAATTCAGCATAACTGGGCATTGAATCTGGAACCTTTCAATTATGAGGCGAATGCTTTAGCCATCTATGAAACAGCATAGTCATGCTGTGAGTCAGCACAGGCAAATCAGTCTCCTGGGGCAAGACTAGTAACCTGCATGAGGCTGTACTATGTCTCACATGTGAAGGTTTAGGCATCCGAAGTTCCTCCTGGACCTTCACCTACAACAGGAGACATGGAAAGTTGGCAATTGCTTCCCCAGTTTACACCATGTCCCCATTGATATTTCTGCTGGGTGAACTTCTTTGTGGTAGGCCTGTTAACACACCACTTGTTGGTGGGCAGAACCCTGACCCTGACCATATGGTGGAGGCAAGGCAGGACTTGGGATCCCTTGTGTTGAATTTGCACTCCAACAATGTGGCTTACACCATGTATACAGATTACACCATAGATATACTACATAGTATATGTATATGATTACACACTGCAGAAGAGGATGGATCAGGTCCATGTTATTATCCATGGTCCATCCACCTTCCTTGGGGGTGTTCACTCGCTTGGTCTGAATAAATCCCTTGTAATTGGGTTCCCCGACATTCCTTGGCTAAGTGAGTGAAGATTTCCCATAGATATATGATTGGGGCAGGATAAAGATCTTCGGACAGGAAGTCAAGAAGTCAAAAAGTGTGTGTGTGTGTGTGTGTGTGTGTGTGTGTGTGTGTGTGTGTGTGTGTGTGTGTGTGTGTGTGTGTGTGTGTGTGTGTGTGTGCACTCATGTGTATGTGTGTGCATGTGTGAATGTCATTGTGAGTTATGCAGTGGTGTATAACGGGTGTATTATTGCTTCTGTGCTTTTTAACTTACAATTCTGCACTACTTTTGAAGATTGGCATTGACAGTACTTTTGTTATTCCCATGGGCGTACATTGGTTGAAGATTTTGTAGGGCTAAATCTTGTTTGATACCATCATGTATAAGAGTTTAAGTTTGCTGATGATGATGCTGCGCTTTATACCTAATCACATAATGGCTTTCAAGAAGTCAACTTCTTTTATGAGGTTGGGGTTTAGGGTATGGTGTACATCTTGGCACATTATTTAGGTGCTCCCGGCAATTGACTGGTGTCATATGACCAATTTTGGACCAGCCAAAGTGCAGGAGCTTACTTGGACTGACAATTATTTTTGTAAGAGCCAGACTGAGAATGATGCTTATTTGCATGGAATCACAGTGTCTGAGCTGATTGGGCTTACAAAACTGAAGAAATTTCTCACCAGCAAGATATATCTCTGCAATTCCATGTCTACCAATAGACCCATGTTACAGACAATCAACAGGATTAAATGCACCCAACCTAGCATTAAAATCTCCCAACATCACAAGGGTGCCACCCTGAGGAATATCATCCAATGTATCCTGCAACTGTTGGAGGAGCTTTGACAGTTGGAGCATAGACACAAAATAATAGCCACAAAAGTTTCATCATATCTCCACCATTGACAAGTACACATATACAGACACCACATGCATACAGACACAGGCACACACAGACATGCACTGCACTGCTAACTGTACAGAATATATACAATGCAAACAAAATGCCATATGGTAGAATCAGCAACTAGCAGCTGGTGCTGCTAGTCATAACACCTCATTACAAATGTGGAACTGTAATCTTATAACAGTACACTGTAGTTGTTTTGGGTTCAATCAACTACCACCTTCAATTCAGTGTGATTGTTTAATGTGAGTCTGTGAGAATGTGTGATAGATAGTTGTGCAAGGTGTTTGCATGTGGCATGTGATGCATAGTACATAAGTAGTTTATATGGTTACTAGTGTGTGTATATGTCTAGAGGGTGCATGGTAATGCGTACACACTGTCACAGTCATAAATACCTAGTAACTAGTGACCATCACTGCTTTCTGTGGCAAATTTCAGTGATCATCAGTGACATTGCCATAAAAAGTAGTGACAGTTACTAGGCTGTTTTACTGTGTAGCTGGTAAGCACTACGCAGTATATGACACCCCACAATTTCATCCACAACTTTAATGGATTTATAAGTATACTGTACTAGCATTGGTACCTGCCCTACGTGCAGGGATCACTTTACAATAACAACCAAGCATTAAACATCAGTGTCATTCATACCCTGCAGCATGCATGGTGGTAACATTTTTAATACCAACATCTTGCCAAAATCATGCATGGGAAGCAGCATTAAAATTCATGTAACTATGTTGCATGTATAATGAATGTCACTTTTAAAGACCATTAAATACCATTAGGCCATCCTGCCGGGAATGATGTGAGCATACAGATAATTTTAAACAGGAAAGCTGTGTGTAGCTACATAAGCAAATACAATGTACTACCTGTCCATACCTATAATATCAAGACACACGATAGTATGTCGTGCGGCCCAAGAAGCCGGCGCGCCACACCGTGAGTATATTAACAGGAAGAAAGAAAACACACATTTCACACCTATGTAGCTCTGTGATCCCTAATCCGATTGGAACTAAATTTGCTAGAGAAGTGCCGGCCAGTTAGGGGAGTCTACGTACCAAATTTGAAGAAACTCGCTCCAGCAATTTCCGAGATACGAGCGAACACAATTTCGTTTTAATTTTTTCGTTTTTTTCTTTTACTTCTTTTCACACACTTTGCAAAATCTGCCATAAAACACAAATGCGTGCTTCAATCGGGATGAAATTTGGCACACTTGAAGGGCTCATTAAGGTGGATCTCAGTACCAACGTTGGTAAGAATCCAATGAACATTCACGGAGTTATGATCGATTATTCGCGTAAAATAAGGTCGAAGGTCTGTCACGCCCACAGGGTAAACCCCTTGAAGGAATGAGCTGAAAATTGCTATGTAGATGGAGTAACCATCGTAGGAGTGCCTTTTTTGTTTGAAAAGAATCGAGATAAAGACCATGCAGATAAAGACCATGGAGATATGACACAAAACCCAACCTGTGTCACAATTACGCAATCGATTTTTACGAATAAAAAAACTATTAGTTTCCACACTTACCAGGCAAACTGCTAAGAGCAATGAGCTGAGAATCGGTGTGTAGCTGGAATAATCATCATAGAAAGTCCTTGCAGTAGTACAGATGAATCGGACTACAAACCACTGAGTTATGATTCGAAACCCAACTACGTGTAGCAAATCCGATGAATTTATTTACGTACTTAACCTTCACTACTGTAATTAATTATCAAATTGCATGTATGTATGTATGTATTTGATTGTACCATTTGGGGTTTTCACCCCCTGGGCAAACCAGCTGAGCTGACTGCCCAGTACCTAATCTTAAATCTTAAATGCGAGATCGAGATACTCTAATAGAACAGTCACCCTAATAAAGCATTCGGCTACGTTTATAACTTACTCCATTAAAGAATTATATTACATTGCAAGTTATTCTGTAGGAAGTTCAGCTACAAACAGTTAATCTTGTAGACAATTCAGCTAGAAACAAGTCACCCTGTAGAGAGATCAGCTAGAAGAAGTCACCTTGTAGAGAGTTCAGCTACAAAGAGCTACCCTGTAGAGAGTTCAGCTGCAAACAATTCAACCTGTAGAGAGATCAGCTAGAAAAAAGAATTTACCCTGTAGAGAGTTCAGCTACAAATGTAGAGAGTTCAGCTGCAGACAAATCACCCTGTAGAGAGTTCAGCTACGAAAAGACCACCCTGTAGAGAGTTCAGCTACAAAGAAACCACCATGTAGAGAGTTCAGCTGCAAACAAATCATTCTGTAGAGAGTTCAGGTACAAACAAATCACCCTGTAGAGAGATCAGCTAGAAACAAATCACCCTGTAGACAGATCAGCTAGAAGAAGTTACCTTGTAGAGAGTCCAGCTACAAAGAAACTATCATGTAGAGAGTTCAGCTGCAAACAAATCACCCTGTAGAGAGTTCAGCTACAAACAGATAACCCTGTAGAGAGTTCAGTTAGAAACATGTCACCCTGTACAGAGATCAGCTAGAAGAAGTTACCTTGTAGAGAGTTCAGCTACAAAGAAACCATCATGTAGAGAGTTCAGCTGCAAATAAATCACCCTTTAGAGAGTTCAGCTAGAAACAAGTCATCCTGTAGAGAGATCAGCTAGAAGGATCACCTTGTAGAGAGTTCAGATACAAACAATTCACGCTGTAGAGAGATCAGCTAGAAACAAGTCATCCTGTAGAGAGATCAGCTAGAAGAAGTTACCTTGTAGAGAATTCTGCTACAAAGAAACCATCATGTAGAGAGTTCAGCTGCAAATAAATCACCCTTTAGAGAGTTCAGCTAGAAACAAGTCATCCTGTAGAGAGATCAGCTAGAAGGATCACCTTGTAGAGAGTTCTGATACAAACAATTCACGCTGTAGAGAGATCAGCTAGAAACAAGTCATCCTGTAGAGAGATCAGCTAGAAGAAGTTACCTTGTAGAGAATTCTGCTACAAAGAAACTATCATGTAAAGAGTTCAGCTGCAAACAAATCACCCTGTAGAGAGTTCAGCTGCAAACAGATCACCCTGTAGAGAGTTCAGTTAGAAACAAGTCACCCTGTACAGAGATCAGCTAGAAGGAGTTACCTTGTAGAGAGTTCAGCTGCAAATAAATCACCCTTTAGAGAGTTCAGCTAGAAACAAGTCATATTGAAGAGAGATCAGCTACAAGAAGTCACCTTGTAGAGAGTTCAGCTACAAAGAACTACCCTGTAGAGAGTTCAGCTGCAAACAATTCACCCTGTAGAGAGATCAGCTAGAAAAAAGAATTTACCTTGTAGAGAGTTCAGCTACAAATGTAGAGAGTTCAGCTGCAGACAAATCACCCTGTAGAGAGTTCAGTTAGAAACAAGTCACCCTGTACAGAGATCAGCTAGAAGGAGTTACCTTGTAGAGAGTTCAGCTGCAAATAAATCACCCTTTAGAGAGTTCAGCTAGAAACAAATCATATTGTAGAGAGATCAGCTACAAGAAGTCACCTTGTAGAGAGTTCAGCTACAAAGAACTACCCTGTAGAGAGTTCAGCTACAAGCAATTCACCCTGTAGAGAGTTCAGCTACAAAGAAATCATCATGTAGAGAGTTCAGCTGCAAACAAATCATCCTGTAGAGAGTTCAGCTATGAAAAGATCACCCTGTAGAGAGTTCAGCTAGAAGAAGTCACCTTTTAGAGAATTCAGCCACAAAGAAACCACCATCTAGAGAGTTCAGCTGCAAATAAATCACCCTGTAGAGAATTCATCAGCTACAAACAAATCGCCCTGTAGAGAGACCAGCTAGAAACAAGTCACCCTGTAGACCCAAGGATACGTAAGTTGTGAGCATTTGTTTACGTCATGTCGAAGCGACCATACGCGATCAATTTTTCTTCACGAAGTTTGCCTTTGCATGCAATGAAGAAGGGTGAGTTAAGGAAAACCTCACCCAGTAATCGATTCTCTCATTCATGGCAAACACGATGGTGAAAATTTCAGACCCGTAACTCAATCCGTTGGTAAGTTACAACGGTTTTTGTAAGCGCCTGTCTTTTATTTTTCCTATACTTGCTGTACAAATCGATTTTTCTGTTGTTGCTACTTTGTAGGACTGTAACTCCTAAAGTTATTGGCAAATGAAGCTGAAACTTTGCCAGAGGGTACACTTGACTAAGTAGATTATAAATATTTAACAAACAGGAATTCAAAAAAATGCTATAAAGTCTTGTTTTCGCAGATCTGGTCACATATTATGTAGAAATTTATCTAATGTACAAAAAGATATATTATTCGTTTTATGATGCTGGTGGCTGCAAAATAAACTTACAGAACTATGTAAAACTGGATTACGTTAATTAACTACAAACTCCTAAAAGTAATTCTGCACTGGCTTCAGTTAAAACCACATGTTGTCCAATAAAATACATAGATTGATTACTTACTTTACTGCACGTACAATTACTTGCTGCTTTTGGTGTACTATGGTAATTAACTGTCAGGTTGTTCCCTAATCTATTTAGCACATTAATCATTTGCTTTAAGTGTCCAGTAAGGTGTTTCAAATAGATGTAAATGATGAAGAATACAAACCACAAAGAACAATGTATTAAAACATATGACAACGACAGCTACACCAATTAAAAACTAGACTTGGTATATTTTAAAACTATAAATTTAAAGATGAAGTAGGGAACCAAACAATAGAAAGTAGTGAAACAAGAGATGAATGATGGTGTTACAGCATAGCTCTCTGAGAAAATACCGACATTTGGCATGTTATAGCAATTTTTGTTCAATGCCAAAGTACGGGAAGCTATACTGTAATACAGCCAACGGATGTATTATATGTGCATGCCTAAAAATTTTTTATTATGATTTAGCAGCTAGTACATTCTGGTTGCATTCGGTAACAATGAATGAACAAATCCTAAAGACGTCATGAAAAATTTCGGTTACTCAAGTTTAATGTTTTAATGGATGCTGTTGCATCGTTTATGGAATAACGTGGAGTTTATTAAAGGCCTAGATAAGTAAGTTTGCTTATAGAGTGGTTACTTCGTGTGGAGTGATAACTTCTAATTTGTGATGGGAGTTTGATCCATATTTGGAAAAGATGGGTGAATAAGTTATAGTACTATATTACCTCAGCCCAACATTTTTCAATTTGTAGGATAGCAAGGATAACGAAACTCTCTCTGTCTGAGTGGTTTTCATTACAAAATCCAAGGTATGTACAGTATATTGAGAATGTGAGTATCAAATCCCCAAAATCCCCCATAATTGCTGCCCAATTGTAACCCCGATCTACATTCAGCATGTCAAAACATGCTATTGGGATTTGTCAAATGAAGTCATAAAACCAAAAAACTTACAAAACTGAATTTCACCCTTAGTTCTTACAGTAGGAACCATACATCAAAACAGCCTAAAAAATAATATATATCCTTTCAACAGACTGAAAAACCTCATCAACAATCATTTTCCATTTCCGTATACAAAATACATGTATTTTACACAATAATAGATAATGCAAAACTACAAGCATTAGCTTACATAATCTCTATAGCACAATACACAACAAAAGAAAGCCCTTGAATTGCTCCATAAAATGCCACCCAAACTTTTGTGTAGTAATGTTACCACAGTAACATTTATTCATTGTTGATTACAACATAACATGCACTTCATACAAAGAATTTAGCTACTCAGGTGGACAAACCTCAAAAGTACAACTTGTTACCCACGACCAAATTAGCCAAACTCGGTATCATATGATGTGTTGGAGCTTATTTACTAAGAAAATCCACCCGAACTGAGTTGATAAATGATTATTTTACAAAAATGCATTACAAAAAGTGTGAAAAACAAATTTCTTTAATGTATTTAGAATGTACGTATCTCAATTTTGCCATACAAGACTCCCTCCTGTCATTTCTTTTTGTCCCAGCACACAATTATATACTATGTGAATCGCCTGTTGTTAAGGAGTACGATGAACTATATCCCATCTCCGTAAACCATAGTATGCGGAAGTTATGGCACCATGTTAAAAAAGTGATGTTAAAGGGAAAAGACAGGAGGGAGCGGTGTTATAATGCAATGTAACTACGAAGCCATAAAAATACAACACACCAAAAAAATTATGTTTTGATATGGACGTAGCCCAGTACATATGAAATGTAGCCTGGGTGGCTCCTTTGACCTGAGGTGTGAATGTGCTACATATGTGTACAAGAACAAAGCCAGAGGTACATACATACTTAAATCAACAGCAAACATAATAAGGAAAGCAGGAAAACCTCAAATTGTTAAAATTGTTATGCTGATTTCCTTGTACTAAAATACCCTGTAACCAGAATGGTTAGTAACAATAATTCATGCTATGGTGATAATGTACTAATGTGGTTTAAGAAATTTGATAGCAAAATTACAGTACTCAAACATAGGATGCAGTTCAGGAATTCAACTGTGAATGCATTTAATTATCCCAAAGTGTGTACAAGGTGTGTTTGGTGTATAGAAAAACTATTGTAGATGCCTGAGTATAAAAGCTATGACTTATATCAAGAGTTTATAATATACAATATTAAGTTTATAATATACAATTGCATTGACTCTTACTACTTAAATATATTATGAACTCTTGCTTATATCATACAGGTGTACATAATACATATACTAACCTTGGCCTTTAGCATGGTGTATTATCAATAGCAAATTTCCTAATACAAGCAACTGCATTAGCTTCCATGTGATTACCTACATGCAGAACATAAGCTAAAATAAATATTGCCCATACAATTGTCATTTGTAGTATGTATGATACAGATATGTCTTTATTAAAACATTAACACATGTACAGCTTGTTAATTCTATGACCAGCAAATTTCCCAAAGAATGTAATGAGTAGAATACAATGTCACTCTTAGCAAACTTATCAGTCCATCATTATAGTGGCTATATATACATAGCTAATACAGGGCAGGATCTAGTGCTGCAATGGTGATAAGGCCATCTGAGTTGACTAAATGCACCACAATTAAGTTGCTTTCCAATCTAGGGGCATACTCCACCAGAAAGATTTTAGAAATGGCATCTAGAGTACTTTTAACTTCAAATTTATGCTTACCATACTAGTGATTTTTATTCCAGTATATAATACTATTCCTGTGAAATACATGAAACATTGCTGACTGTAATTATGGTACGCCTTACTGGACAAGCAGCAATATATCTATTAAAAACAACACTGCTTAAAATTTTCCATTAGTTTGTGATTGCCATGGTTGAAACCACGATGGTTGAAGTACTTGACATACTATACCTTGGTTTGGCTAAGAGGCCTTTTCTAATTTGGTGGTTGGTTTGGCACCGAAGGAATATCTGGCAAATCATATCATATTATAAGTCTACTGATGATGAAGAATTATTCCGAGACGGAGCAGGCACAAGGTTAGCTAATAATCACACGTGCAGATTTTTTTAAGTCCAAAAGTTGGTATGGTCAAATCCGTACTGGTCATACTGTTAGACCTGGACTTGCATAATAGAGGGACTGGTGGTAGGTAGTCTTGAAAGAACTTATGAGAATTGATGAGCAAAAGTGCTACATACCTATAGCCCAGTTTTAGGGCTCTCTATCGAATATCCCTGACAGAACATATTCAGTCTCAAATACTTTATGTGTTGTTGTGTACCTCATGGCTATTATGTAGCACCAGCGGTTGCTGTCAACTGTGGTTGCCTCAAAAACACATAAAATCTCTCAGTACAGTACATAACAACATACAGTACACAAGGCTAGGTACACAGTGGTTATAATTCTCACTTTAGTCATGTTGGAGGCTACTCCCTTTTTTTCAGTTCAGTCAGTAATTACAGGATATGTACAAGTCACAGCAGAAGGCTTGTTAAAATTCTGGCCAACGAGTCAATGATCAATTAAATGTCACATTTCAAGTGTGACCCATCAGTTAGGAATTGAGTTTCTTAACAACGTAATCTCCGTGAACCTTGGAAACTGGGAAGCATAAGCTAGGCCAGGCAGCCTATATTATACGATGTAGCAGTGTTGCCGCTACGCTTAGTATTTCCAAGTTTGCTACAACTGAAAATGGCACTTGTCACTCCTTGCTGGTGAAGCCGGTAGAGAGAATAAACGTCTTAATGATTAAGACAAAATATACATTACAAGCATACAGGGGCCTAGACACAGGGGTACCATGTGCTGATGGATCAGTACAGGAGCCCTGGCAAGACTTACATTAACTAAAGGTAAATTAAATTACAATACACAAAAAAAAAAAAAAACTATATCTACATATATGTAATGCTTAAAGTTTACCTAAGGTGGTCTAAAAGATCCCAGCCCGGGGAGGCTCTAGAATTAAAAATTCTGTAAGAACAGGACACAGCAATGCGAGCTGCCTGCTCAAACAAGGATCTTATAACTACATGCATGATGCATGTACTGTTTTCATCAGTTTGTAGCTACGAAGTTGGATCAGTTTAATAATGTAGTTACTGTTGTAAAGTCATGCCCTGGTGCTTCTTATATTATCATAGATCCTTTACAGGATCTATGATATTACTAAACCAGTGGTATTAAGCGGCTTCAGTGATTCGAGGGATTGTACAAAAGAAACCTCAATCGTCACGACTAGCTAGCTACAATAAACTTACTTGCATGGTTGCAACGAGTAGAGCCGGTAGCTATACTGGCGGAGTAGAATATAACTGCGAACAGGGCGTTACCCCTTGGCTAATCAGAGGGTGTGATAGGCGCTTTCTTATAGCGAAATTAGACGCCGGTGTTATAATTTTTTCCTTGCCACCACCATCCCTAGCACCACTGGCATGCCAGTGTATGCCTGGACAACTGTTAACTGTAAAGAGTTAACAAGGCACAAGGCGGCCCCTTCTCACCTAAGTTAGTTCCAAAAAGTAGGTAGCCACGCCCCTCAGTGGTGCCTGTGCCCATCAAAGCGACTCATCGTTGGAGACTCAGATATGAGCCGAGGACTTGTTACCACGAATGCACACTGACTATAACGCAATAGCCGTGGATCTGCGTAAACTGAAGGGAGGGGGCATGTTGCTGTAGTAGCCAATGTGATACGTAACAAAATCACCCCACAACAGCACAACATAGTGGCCTTTGCAGAAAGATTTGGCGGCAGTAGCAACAAATCAAATCATGTAGCTACCGCATAGCCTAAATATTTCGAGCGGTAGCAATGTTGCTAAAAATAAAAATTTCGCGGATTTTTAAACACTCCCAAAATGATAACTAGCTATTTCAAGGATAAAATTTTCGCTGACAACCTCCAAAACTGCGAAAACAGAAATATTCCCCCCTCGAAATATTGAGGCTATACAGTAAAAATCATAGAAATTGTAATTAATTTTAGAGGCGCTTAAATCGAAGTAGATTTTGACTGATAAGATTATGATTATGATTATGATTAGATACTGGAAAGACAGCACTCAGTGCTGGTTACATCCAGGAGGGGGGGGGACCCTCAAAACAAAAAGGGGGTTAATTACAACAAATCTAGTCCAAAAATACAATTATTAAACTGTTCTAGTGACTCTGTATCGATGATGTGATTAGGGAGGTTATTCCATTGCTTGATAGTTCCTGGAAAGTAACTCTGTTGGTAAGCAAGTGTTCTAATTGGAGGAATTATATATCTGTATTGGTGATGCAATCTAGTTGGATATGAAGTAGGCTTGAAATACTCAGGGAGCTGGATAGATGGCAAAGCGTGATGTAATACTCTATATAGTAAGTTCAAACGATCAATACATCTTCTGCTCTGTAGGCTCTTCCAATGCAGTTGATCCAACAGGTAAGTGACACTACTCATTGGATTGTAATCCGATGCTACCCATCTTGCAGCACGACGTTGTACCTTCTCTAAAGTATGAACTGATGAAGTTTGGACAGTAAATATAATGTTACAAGGAGGGTTCCAGGAAACTCTTTGAACCACCTCTGCAACAGGGAGAAAGAGGTGTTCACCTCATCCAGGCCAGAGTATGCAACTTCAGAGGAACAAAAGGTCAGCCAGATGTCTGTAGAAGACTAGTACCCATGCCTCTATAGTTGTCACAAGGGAAGTACGTAAAGAAGCCTACTCTATACCAGGACCGTAATCAAGATTTCTCCAGGGGGGATTCAACTTTGACACAGTAGGTGATTGCAGCAACATAGTCTGGGGGACATCCCCCAGACACTGACAACACCTTAATAAAATTATTTAGTACCTACTAATTGGCCTACACATTGAATGCACACACTTATGACTCTAGTTTGTGTGTGTATTGCTCTGGTTCTCAAAGATTCTACTGTATGTCATGACTGAATGTTGCATAGCTACATGACAGTCTATTTGGCCCCAAATGCCATTCAATATACTCAGCAAATTTTAAAGTGCCTCTATTAATAATCAAGCTCACATGATCATAGTTTGCCTCTTATTTTGCTCGGCAGAGGTGGTTGTAATTTTTGGCACCGCTATTTTAAATGTGTATTTCAGCCATACTATTACTCCTATGGCATTACCAGTGCTTCACCAACCATTATCAATCGTCAAGATAGCTAAACCATCAAGGAACTCAGATTTTGTCCATTGTCTCAAAATCCTGCCTTTTCCCCATGGCATCGAGAAAGGACTGATAGCTATAATTGTAATATATGATGATCCATTGATGATAGTATGGAGATTTAAGGAACCCAGTGTGAGTGAGCTAAGAGTAGGCGCCACTTAGCTGAGTTGGTTGGGATGTAAATCCGCCACTCAGTTTGCCTACAGTTGACTGCCACTCAGCACATTGGTGCAGTCTGCCACCATAGTTATCTATTCTGTCACTTTGTTGGTGTGGTGATTGATTCAGTCTACCCTGATATGTGATTGGTCTGAAAAGTAGTGTTGTCTGCTACCAGCACAGTTGTTGTTGTACAGTGATTCAGTTTGCCACTCATCTGTTCTGACAATAGTGCAGTCCACCAATCATGCAGTTGGATTAACAGTAATTCAGTCCACCACTTAGCTGGCCTGAGTGACAATCGATTTCAGCTGACCATCAAGTTGGCTTAGTTGACAAGTAGTCCGGCACTCGGTTGGCTTGATGATTATTATTCCAGTCAACCTCTTATAGGGCTTGATAATTCTGTAATAGTCTTTTGCACTGCAGGTCTGAATTGGACTAGTCACAGGACATTGACAAAATGCAGGTCAGATCAAGCTGGTGGACAATAGCTCACCAGCTATAAAATAGATGCTGGACCTGCATATTACATAGGTCAGATAGAGCTAGTGTACAACTATCACAGCTCGCCAGCCAAACTTGGCCTATGTTACAACAGGTCAGAACAAACTCAAATGTAATAGCTTGCCAGCTACAAAAGTGCTGGGTCTGTTAGAAATATGATCCCTACCTTGAGGGATGTACATAGGTCAGATCAAGCTAGTGTACAATTATCACAGCTCACCAGCAAAGCTGGGTCTATGTTATAACAGGTCAGAATGACCTTGCATATGAACATGCAATAGCTCACCAGCTACAAAAGTGTTGGGCTCGTTGGAAATATGATCCTCTACCCTGAGGGATATTAGATTGAACTAGTGTACAACTATCACAGCTCACCAACCAAGCTGGGTCAGAACAAGCTCGACACAATAGCTCACCAGATACCAAAGTGCTGGGCCTGTTACAAATATGATCCACTACCCTGAGGGATGTACATAGGTCAGATCAAGCTAGTGTACAGCTATCACAGCTCACCAGCTAAGCTGGGCCTATGTTATGGCAATTCAGAATGAGCTTACATAATGGACATGCAATAGCTCACCAGTTACAAAAGTGCTGAGCCCATTAGAAAAATAATCACCAGAGTATGGCTACCCTGAGGGATGTAAAGCATCTCCTAAGTGCCTGCCTGCATGAGCTAGAAAGCCAAAGTGCAAAGCTGGAAAACCATAAGACATAGTGTCCAAGAAGAAAAGGCTTGTGGCAACCATGTCATACAAGCTAGTATGAAGGGCAGCAGGAATCATGCCACGTAGCCAAGGGACATTGGAAACAGTGGAAATTGAAAACTGAAACAGAAACTGAAAATCTAAAACTGAATAACTAAAATTGGTCAAAACTTCATATTAACAGATACCTCTTAACAAAGACCACCTCTATAATAACACTGCCTCTAAAATAAGACCACCTCATTATAGTAGTTATGTCAAGTACGCACGGCCGCCCACAGGGGGGGGCAACTGGGGCATTTTGCCCCGGGCCCCAGCCTGAAAGAGGCCCCATGAAGGGCCCCCTGAATACCTTTTTAAAAGATCGATATACTCTAATAGAGCAGTCAGATCTAAATACTCTAATAGAGCAGTCACAGTATTCTTCAGAGGAGCAGTGTAGCAAGCTTATAGATAAGGAGATATGGTTGGTGATGGGTAGTTATTGTCATTTCCAGCAGGTTGTGACCTTTTTTTTTTTTTTTTTGGTCTTCACCTTACAACTTGGGTCAAGGGCCCCACTTTAACTCTTTGCCCTGGGCCCCTTAATTTCTCTGGGCGGCCCTGCAAGTAGGTCCAAAAATGTGGCTAAGGTGTACTCATAATGTAATAAAGTATCAATCAATCAGACAGTACTTAAAAGTTGAAACGACAGCTGCAGGGTTGTACAAAAGGATATACTATCTTATCATGCCAAGACCTAAAGTCCATGGTCATGTCACAAATGAAAATGGAGCAATTGCATGCATAATTGAATTTGATAATGGATTCGTGAATTGTGCATGATTTAGGAGTTGCATAGTTACAAAATCAACATTAATGATTCTTGACTTCGTGTCTTGATAATTGTTAGGCACACATAATGAAGATTTAAAAACCTGAGGTGACATCAGTAATTACCGAGGCGCAGGTAATTATTGACAGGTTTTTAAATCCTTGCAGACACCTATCATGAGTGTCTAACTATTACCAAGACACAAAGTCGAAGATCATTAATTTAACTATGCAACTCTTAAATCATGCACAATTTATGAGAAATCCATTATCAAATCCAGTATCAGCAGAGTAATTGTGCATGCAATTACCCCATTTTCATTGTGACATGACCATGGACTTTCGGTCTTGGTATGGTAAAATAGTATATCCTTATGTACAACCCTGCAGCTGTCGTTTCAACTTTTAAGTACTGTCTGATTGAATTACATTATGAGTACACCTAATGGCCTTTTTGTTGGACCTACTTGACATGACTACTATAATGAGGTGGTCTTATTAGAGGCGGTCTTATTATACAGGTGGTCTTATTACAGAGGTGGTCTTTGTTAAGAGGTACCTGTTAATATGAAATTTTGACCAATTTTAGTTTTTCCGTTTCAGTTTTTCAGTTTCAGTTTTCAATTTCCACTGTTTCCAATGTCCCCATAGCCAATGAGTATTTTGAATCAATGCTTATGAAGGTGCAGAATTTAATAGCCAAATGCCTTACATACTTATAAAACACCATAGCCAAATCTTTGGTTGGGACTTCAGCCGGCTAGACTTGTGCCATTGGAGCTGGTGTCAGGAATTATCTGAAACTGGTTTCTACAGCATTAAGTCCAGTAGACAATCAGAAGCTATATTTTAATGTACTAATATTCAGTTCATTTGTTGCAAATTGCCATGGTTTCAATTAATCTTACATTGTAGCTACACTCTCATTCATGTGCATGCATAAAATTATGCTTTTAACGAAGAGCAGGTAGCTAACAGATATAGCTGCCAAAATTGGCTATCAATTAGCCAGATGACACACAGCAGAGAGTAATAAGGAGAAAGTTTAGTCATGCAGTTTTCAAGATATAATTATTCTGGTGGCTGTATATTCATGACAAATATATAGCCATTAGGTCATGTGGTCAGAAAATGCTACCAGACCTTACACATCAAAGCATGTGTCTATATAGCAGTGCTATCCAGCAGGGCTCTTCTATATAGCTGTAATATGAACCATGCCACTACACCAAAAGGTATCACATTACTACTATCAAGTGTTGCCGCATCCACGATTGGTTGATATCAGCAGCATGAAACTGTATGTCCATGGTACTTAATCTGACATTATTTTAGGAAAACTGCTTATTTCCAGCTGTGTATGTATTTAATGCTGATTTAGATATAGAGTTGGAGACCCACTGTCACCTTTACAGCAAAGAATATTTATTCTAGAAATATCTCAACTATCTAAAACTCTGAGGTGTTATAAAAATGCATCTGTATTTGAGAGGTGAAGATCTTATCAAATATATATACATTTTCAAATAAGCATCTACTACAGGCCTACATTATAAGGCTGTTAACAACCACACCAAAGGTGCCGTTATGTTCAAAATGTATGTTGTTGACAGACTATTATAGACTAAAGAGTGGAAAGTGAAATAAATGCTTACAATATACAAACTATTCTATATTACGCAACACTAATAAACATAGAAACTGAGAATTACTTTGTGACATCCATGCAAAGGATCAAAATATTCCCAACACTGCATTGTCTTAGCCTGACAATCCTCTCATACTAGTCTGGCTTTCATTTTGTTGCAGTTTAAGTATGCTAAGTTTTAATACTGTATATTAGGATGCTCTCAAGGAGACAATTGTTTGGTCAAATGCCTGAGCTGTTTATAGACAACAGAATGCTCTGTCTAAGAGTGTCTTATAGAGTGTAGCTGTTAGGAAGACTACAGTGTACAATCAGTTTTTCAATCAAGGCTGACTTATGCATACTCCAGTGTTCGTTTTATTATTCATTACAACATAACGTGATGTGATCAGCTTGCAGATGGTACTCTTGCAAGCTGTAACTGGAAAAGTATCTTACCCTGACAGTGGCATCTATTTGATAGCAATTGAATTGCAGCATATGGTGCAATTATGTAGATACAATAGAAGAAAGTCTATGACTTTGGACCTAATGGTACAGTGTCTCGATATATAGTATATTTTTTTTACTGGAAGACCTGTATCACACCAGCTACCAAACAGATGCTATTATTGTAGAATTCAAGTTTTGTGCATATAGACCCCTGCATATGAAGATGGTTGCTGACTGAATGGATGATTTTTTACCAATTCTTGGGATCATGTTTTTATGCTTTCCAACAAATGATGAAATTTATTGAATATATTCAGAAAAAGTGCTGGCTGTGTGTAATGGAGAAAGTGAGTAGGTTCATGTAGCTAATGGAATTTAATTAAGGATCTGTATTTTGTAGACATAAGACAAGGAAACCGGGCACTGTGCAGTTTGTTGTTTGTGCTGTGAGTTGTGCTGCACTACTGTATATTGTAGCACCACAGCGCAAGTGGTACTTCATGGTTGAAATATATATATATAAACTCAACAATACTCGCAAATGAGCTACCTAGAGTATAACTACTAGCCATTGCAAGGGCTTGGTTTGTGGTGATGCGGTGATGATGTTGCAGCACGAAGATGCAAAAATGCTTATGAAATAAAATAAGGGATACCTATTCTGTACTTTGCAATATGGTAAAAGCCATATATAGCTGAATATGATCAGTGGTTTGTGTACACTCTGTCCTCATGGCATCCTTGAGAGGCTTAAGGCACATTTCAAAGTTTGTTGACATGTTTATTAAATATGGACTAAAGAGAATTAGGATGCTTTGAACTCATACACTGTCATGTATGCAACCTTATCACAACACAGAATAAAATCTCACAAGGGTCCAGAGAACCTGATGTGAGATTATAGTTATATTAGTGATCAGGTAAGTGTATTTCCCTCCCTAGAAACAATACCCTCCCAGCTACACTGTCATGTATTATTAGCTCTCCTTTAATTAATTTTATTTCCAACGACATTACTCATTGTTCCAGGTAATCTTACAGCCTGAGACTTAATCCAGCTGGATAATGGTACTACTATATACTGCTAGACTAGCAATGTAAGGGATCAAGAGTTGCTACTTGATGCTGCACAGTGATTAGTCATGAGCTAATCTAGCTTAAGATTATGATGAAGTTTGTACGATGCTATGGCAAGCCTGCATGCATTCTACTGCACATTTCTTATATTATAGTGCAAACCACAAGAAGTTAACAAATTACTCCATATTGTATAATGTTTGGCTCACAAAATGCTCACCCAATGGGACTACATCCTTGCCTCACATTAGAGGCCAACTATTATCACGTGAGCTTGATTGTTATAGAGGAACTTTAAAATTTTCTGAGTATGGTATTTGGGGCCAAATACACTGTCATGTACTTACCTGGTCACTAATAGAATTATAATCTCTCATCAGGTCCTCTGGATCCTTGCAAGATTATCAATTTACACTTAAAAGCTACGTGGATTAATTCTTGGTATAAGTTACAAGAAGAATGCCAAAACACTTTAATACTGAAATGGCTAGCAATCACAGTTATCCATTCACAATGATTGGCACCATACTGTAATGCATAACTCAGTACTCCTCTGCTCAATAAAAGTTGTCACCGGCACCCTTACCAACAATGAGTTCACACATCTGTCAGTGTGTGGTATGAGTTTGTAGGTCAATTACTTTCTCTTCAGTGCCACTTTTTCTACATAAAATGAACCTAATGTTTTTGTCATTGTAATAGCTGTACAGTAACTTCAGTACAGCTAATAATACAGTATTGTCTGAAATTGTTGCATGTTAGTAGTGCATTGTATGGGGTTGTCATTGGTGTTAATCAAGAGTTGTTAACTTTTGTTGGATATTACTAGTACAATTTGAAAAAAAAGTTATTTCTCTGCTTGTATATACAGTAGATCATACTTGCATCCAATCAACAGTAGCATTAACTCTGTTTGTAGGGCTACTACTTTCTAAAACAGTAAATATTTCCAATTTTGAATTAAATATCATAGAAAACAGGCTGTGATCATTGGAATGATAATTGTAACAGATGATTTTTTGTATCTGTTGTTTAAAGCATGTTGGTTAGGGCCTGTGTCAAATATTCCAGGACAATAACAAGCACAATAGGCTCAAGTGCTATGCCAGCATTATGGAGAGATATTTCCATGAAAATAGATTGATGCTCCCTAACAGAGCAGTCAGTGGAAACTGCAATAGAGCACTCAAATGCACTGTACACATATAGCTCCTTAGACCCATACTTTCTAATAGAACAGTCACTTTGTAGTGAAATACTCTAATAGAGCATTCATGTTTTAAGACAATTGTAATACAAATGTTGCTAGGAGCATAAATGGGAAAACTAAGGAGCATGATAGGTGAAAATTTAGGGAAATCCCTGGCAAAATTTTGAGTATGTTTGACTCAGGCCTAATGTTAGTTAAGAGCATAGCTTTTCTGTCATCCACTGCAAGTTGCTGTCATTGTAAAGCATTAATAATAATATGTTGTCAAAATTATTGTTAGTCTGTTACAACAAATTCAACCCTTGCCAAACTTGAAATAATGCAACAGGATCGAAAATACTTATATAGCAGTCAAATGCTCTAATTTAAAGTTAGTCATTTCAATTCAAAATTCACTAAAATTTTATTTTAAGCAAAAGGTACTGCACCTTAGGGAGTAAATACAGTGTACAAATGAAATATAACTTTGACATATAATTTTTTGACATCTTCCCAATAAATTTGGGCGAACCAAGTGTTCCAGAGCTTTTCCTTAAGCAATAATTATGATGGTCATGTATACCTACACAGTTACACTGTGCCTTTAAAATTAATATACTGTAATACCCACAGAAAATCATATAACTATTCTATACCAGTATTACAGTTAAGGTTAAATATAGGGAGTACACATTAATGACAAAAGTTTAATTACACATCATGCAGTTACACTGAATTCTCATAACACATAAACACTGAATACACACACAGCTAATACAAAGTGTCCACAGCAGCATTAGCTTTCTCCAGTATTTTTAGCATTTTATCAAAATCATCGCCTTCACCTACAAAAAGTAATTTATACAATAATGTCATTAAACAATTGTATACAAGTACAGTATACATGTACAGTATAATACAATTATACGAAGATTGTTTTCAAAATGGTAGTGTTGTGAACCGGTATCAAAAAACCATTTATTAACTGGTGTTGTCCACGTCAAGTCATATCTTGGCTTAAAATCCTTTAAATCAGTATTGCCCACCCACCTGGTAAACCATAAATTACCACTGCTGATAAGTGTTAATATCGCAACATAACATTAAAGTGGGTGGTTGAAAAAGGCGCATATGAATGTACAATGGACATGGATGTGGACACTTTCAAAATATACTTTACATCAGTTAATTTTTCATGCCTAATGTTGTTCTGTACAATAGTCTTCGCTTCTATTCCCAGACATGATCTTCGCATAACGCTTAATCATTTATAGGCGCATGTGCAGAGAATTGGCTACACGTTATATACAAGTGTTATATAGACCATGTATTGTTGTACAAATACTCCAGAAATCTAAAGCAGTTATGTAACTGTAGAGATCCATCCTAGTTTACTCTTGAAGGCCAGATCCAGGAGCCCACAGCTTTCAGTATAAGGCGCAGGCACCTACCTACTATGATCCTGGCTTGTGAGGCTAAGTTGGGGCATGCCAGCCGAATCTCTGTAAATATGCATTAGATTTCTATAGTGTGTGTACAACAGTATATGATGTATGGTACTCTGTAGCGTACTGGCCTATCCTCCACACATACGCTAATAAATGGATAAGTGCTACACAAAGACAATCCCTGTGTCTGGAAGCAAAGACCACTGTACAGATAATGTTGGGTATTAAAATAACAAATGTAAAAGTGTATTATTAAAAATGCTTGTGTCTGTGTCCACGTGTGTGTCCGTGTCCAACCGTATCCGCCTATTCCAACTACCCCCTCAAAGCACATGTAAATATGTGATTATTTTCGTGATAAATTTTTTAGCGTAAAAATGTTTTCGTATGATTTACGTGAATGACTGCTGTATTAGAGTAGTTCGATATTATGAAACAATTTCGTGTAAGAAATTTTTGTACAAGTTTTGCATACGAAAATTATTTTACAATGAAAAAATAGCAAATTATGGTAACTGTTATTGTAAGGCAGGATGTTGATGGTCTCTTTGGTACCACCCTAAGGCTTCCAATAGGCATGTTGAGTACCATAGTGTCTGTTAATTTACAATCAGACAGTAACCTGTCAATATCCAATCCAATAACCGGTTTAGTAAATTCACGAGGTTCATAACACCATAATTATGTGACCCGGTCTGGGAAAACCGGTCTTATCGCCTATTTAAAAGTATCGAGAAACGCTGGTTTTATTTAGTGTGTTGTAGCTCGCCAATGGTTGAAGCTACGTGTGTACCAAATTTTCACACGTTTTACACCAATTCCTTCCCTTCCTCCACTGTGTAGTATTAAGTGTACAGGGGAAGGAGGCTCAAGGAGCCTGTAAAGCCTGGTCTTTACAAAATTATTCTATAGAATCCCAGTTCTATATAGCTATAGACTTTAATTTTGGCTTTCTGCTGCATGATGACACTGTAATAAATAGTGAAAAGGTTGCATAATCAAAATAGTGCTCATCGAGTCATCGTGCAACTGGCAAACTGTTTATACATACCTAAATCACATTAAATGTAATTGTTTCAAGATTATGGTTCGTCCAATCATTGAATATGCTGCGTCTGCTTGGGATCCCCACACCTTGTTGAATATAAACAAGCTAGAATCAATCCAGAGAACTGCTGCTAGATTTTGCTTTAATGACTTTTCAAGATATTCAAGTGTTACTAACATGCTGTCTTCTCTTAATCTACCATTGTTACAGGCAAGAAGAACCCAAGCTAAATTAAGTACTTTTTACAAAATAATTAACGGATATTTGATTGTGCCTACAGATGATCTTACCCATAAACTTTCAAGTTTAAGGAGTGGCTACTATCACCAACCAATGACTCTAATTGATGAATACAAATTTTCCTTTTTCCCATCAACCATCAAATTATGGAACCAACTCCCTGCTGATGTAATTAATTCCTCTACCCCTAATGAGTTTTGTAATAATTTAAGTAACTTTTATGATCACACCTGTGTGTTATAATCTTTTCATTGCTGCACAGTAATAAATATAATAATAAATATAAATGATGAGTATGAATGGTGTGTATAGCTATATATCTCTATTCAGCAAAAGTTGTAAATAACAGAGTGTATCTATTGTGTTGTAATTTACCCATTGTACAACTGAAATTACATTAATTCTAAGTAGATTTTTTAGTGACCATCCCATTGATGCCCAGGGGCAGTAGACTTTTAAAAAGAGGTTTCGCTCTGGAGCCTGTATGGTAGCTACTATAGCAGTAGCTTCTGAATCAGTCTTGCTACATATTGCTAGTAGTAATATTTCAAACAAATAATCACTTTTCATGCAGTGTTAAATCTTTACCAATAGACATTTAGAAGTGCAATTTGTAACTATGGTAGATGTAATAGCTGAAAACGATTTTATAGGGGCGCTTATTGCATGATAAAGATGTTGGGGTTGCAGTTTCAAGTGATAAAGTTAAGAGAGGTAAAAGTGAGTGTTTTGCCACTATAATGCACTTGTCAATTTCATGCCCCACCCCCCCACCCCCGGGGGTGGGTGGGGGAATACAGGGGATTTGACAAATCGTGGTGTCAAATTCCCCACTAGTGGGGCAAAATTGGCTGTCAAATCCCCACTATGTCCCACCCCCATAGTAGGGGATTTGACAACACCTCAAGGATGACTAAGCGCATATTTCATGCATGCGACTAGTAATAAACCTGCCCTGTAGCTAGTAAAATTATAGCAAGTGCAATTTTATTGTTTAGAAATGCAACTACCGAAAATTGGTCGGTGAATTGGACAACTGTCCACCTATCCACCTATAACAGTTGGGTTGTCCACCTATAACAGTTGTCCAACCCTCGTGCCGCCCGTGGCGGCGTGGCATGGATGTTTGTGGTGATAGCTGCGTGTATGCAAGTATAATATGAAGGAACCCGGAAATTATGTCTCCAGAAACCCGGAAATTATGGGTCTCCGGAAATTATGGGACTCCGGAAATTCGTGAAAGCTCAGAAATTATGTCCGGTTTTTATGACACGCCCTCAAATCTGCGTGTCTGTAAGTGTAGACTTAAGGTGTAGATTACTCTAGTGGGAAAGACGTCTGAAGTGATACCCTGAAGAGAAAAGCTACTAGAAGCCTGATTGGTTGAGCAGTGTAGAACAAACTTGTCCGAACGGAGGTCGCCGTACCGTATGCGACACTCTACCATGATATAGTCTTCACAAGATTGGTTATAAGTCAAAATCAATCACTGAAATGGCTAAACCACTTGACAAAGAAAAGATCACAACTGGCCAATCATTGTGCGACTACGTGAGACTGCGCAAAGTGTGGTTTGATGATCAAAAGGTAAAGAAACTCCTACCATCGCCAAAAGCCTCTCCCCGAGCCTCTCCCCTAGCCTCTCCCAAATTTGACAAAAAACTTAAGGTTAGATGTGATTGTGTTGTAACTGTATATTTGTGGGAATAAGAAAGTAAGGTACAGTAGCAGTTAGTATGCATACTCCCCTTGTGCATAGCTAAAGGATCTATGCTACTAGTGAAACCTGTGTATTGAGGACACCTTGGGACTGACCAAAAGTATCCAGATTATGCAGGTGTCCAGTGTCTTGATTAACAGGTTTCGCTGTATGTTCAGTGTTCTGCTCATTTTGCACATCTAGCCTCTGGTGTTGGACAGCAGTAACATTTTTTTTTCAATTAGCTGTTGGTGCTATCGTAACTCATGAACACATTTCATTAAGCGCTTATAATTCCTCACCACAACAACACACAGACTTCCAGTTTGGACTATTCAGCAGAGCAGCCTTTTGTCTCTCTGGGTACCAAGTTGTATGTAAATCACAGTGATTGCAAGTTATGCATGAAAACGTAGAGCTTCTATCACTCCTCTAACACAAGTATGTCACTCAGTGATCAATTTTCAAACAGTCACTTACCAATACTGGGGAATTATGAGGTTTCTTTGGGATCTCAAACCACCGGATAACAACCTGTGATAGGAATTTGCATATGCTGTTCACGGGTTATTCAGGTTAGACTGGTGCCAGGGTTGTTATAGGTACTACTGTTTCACTCATAAGCTGAGGTCTGCTGGTCCGATTTACTTAAAGCTTGGGACTCAAGGAGAGCAATGTCTCTCCTATTGAATGACCCAAACTGGAAGTACGTGGGTTGTTGTGATGAGAAGTTATAGGTGTTCGTTAAAATAATTATAAGCCCTTTACCAATGCAAAGTACTTAATGTGATATTGTTGGTAATTACGGCTCAATAAATCTTTATTTAGCCTTTATTGGCTATCATTTGTTGAGTAGTTCACCTAGTATGTTAAGTTCGATAATAAGTAGAAAAGAGAGGCAGGGATTTGAATCTCGAGACCTAAGTATTTCATACCGGCCCAAATAACATTCACTTCCTTCCACCTTCATGTCCCTTTTTAAAGAAGTGACCTAAACACTACAAAAACATCACCTAAGTAGAAACCTACTGTCCTAGAGATTAGTGGGGAGTCAGCCTTTCCTCAACAACAGCAATATCAATGGCAGGGGACTCCTGGAGACAGAATGAGAACTTCTGAGGCACCTTAATGATTAATGAACCAGAGAAAACAACTTTTATGTACATATAGTGTTGCTATTTTAATTTTTCCCTTATCCCTATACAAAAAGACAAGAGTACATGCTGCACACACGTGTACACTGGTCCCATTGCAATGTGTTGCATATAGTACCGCTCAAACACAATGTATTCTTGCGAGAGTGTGAGTGATTAAACAAACTCATTACTATGAATTAAAGGGCAAAGCACCCATTTTGCTTGCGAGTATTCATCCCGTGAGATGACATTGCATTTGAATGGTACCATAGCTATTTTACATAGTATAATGTGGAGTCTTTAGTTATGATTACAAAGTTTAATCTGTGTAAATTATTTTAATTTCTAGACACTTGGTGTGAGATCCTGCTGTGGAGATGTCAAAATTACCTAGACCCATACCAGCGTTGAAACCGGGTCGGGTCATCCGGGTCACAATTTCTCCGGGTCATCCGGGTCTGACCCGGTTTACAATTTATCCGGGTCTGACCCGGATTGGATCACGTGAGAAACGAAATTGTTTGTTTGACGACGTGGAACTTATAAACGCTATCGCGTAGCTCTTTCGTGAGCCACGCCCACTTATCGCATTACCAACATATGCTCAGCCATGCCTATTTGTTAGTAAGTGCAGTATGTAGCATGAAACTGAGGGTATCTATGGTGAGGGGTAGCTATTGTCAGTAGGTGAAGACCTTTTTTTTTTTTTTTTGGTGTTCAACCTACAGCTAGGCTGAAGTTGCAATATTTACTCAACACGAATCGAACGCTCAAAATGTAGACTCGTTCGCTCACCCGAGACTAGCCGAAACACGTCTAGGCTTTGATTAATCCGGGTCACATCCGGTTCACATCCGGGTCTGACCCGGATTGCTATCCGGGTCAGTGGGTCATCCGGGTCAGCAGTAGTGACCCGGTTTCAACGTTGACCCATACATTTCATATTTGCTTACTTAGACCCATTTTCATGCACTAACACTGGTAGAGCTGTCATTTGTCTGTTACAAGCAGCTTTCAACAACACAACAACTACAGTGTATCTACTGTACATGAATTTTAGACTTTAGACCACTGGGGCCAACATAATAACAGAAATCCTTGAGCTCGTGCCTATAATAGTGTCTGAGGTACAGTAGTGCCTGATTAAACACTACTACAGGGCCTTTTAAGATTACTAAATTGTGTAGAACCCTGTGGTCTACAGTACCTACCAATTTTCTGTACTTGCCTGGAGTACAACTATGTATTATCATCACTATAATAATACATGTTTGTGTCATTATGTATAATGTGTATACAGTTAGTATGTAATTGTTGGATGAATTTCTTGTGTTAGAAATGGCAAAAGCGTTGGGTAGCTATTACAATTGAAAGTATCCCAGAGAACTCCACGATGAAGTATTGTAAAACTGAAGAACAGTGGCTGAGATCACCAAATGGCAAGAATGTAATCTGTGAGCCACTAAATGACATAATGATTTTGAGGAAAATTCACCTACCTGGAAAACCTCATATCTTAGCAATAGTATTTGCTTCACATTCTCTTTGGCTGTCTTTTAAATCACATACCAGTTTGGCAACATGGATGGAAAAATTATCACATGCAACAAGTAAGTCAAATTGTTATCTTGTCAAGACATTTTTTTTAAATTTGGCTGTGTAGTGAACAACAGTACTGTATTTGTGTATTATTATTATTGGCTTAACATTTACTGTAATTTATAGACCTAAAGTAGGTTTGGGCTTTTTCC
Source organism: Dysidea avara (assembly GCF_963678975.1). Lineage (NCBI taxonomy): Eukaryota > Metazoa > Porifera > Demospongiae > Dictyoceratida > Dysideidae > Dysidea > Dysidea avara. The sequence continues at coordinate 35,695,951 of NC_089272.1, forward strand.
CAAAAAACCCAAAAGCCAGCTTCACCTTTTTGATATGTAGTTAGTTCACCATGAACTGGCAAATTGATTAAGGTACGTATAGTATTTTGACAGTATGGCTTAATGCGGACAAAGAAAAAGACCATAAATGCAGCAATGCAATGATGACAGGTTTTCTAGATTTGAGCTTTGTTTCAATACATACGAAAGTGATTAGTACATGTGTAATATTTTATGTAGCACGTACAATTTTTATCCAGTTTATAATATTTCAATATTTTTTATTGCATAATTTACAAAAACGCCTGGTTTTCGTTCAGCAGGTCACAGTTAGTATTGATTGTTAAATTTTGGCTTCTCTAGATTACAGTATGTGGACTCTTATTGTTTAATGTGCAAAGTATTTAATATGTCATAGTTAAACCCCACCATGAGTAGGATGTCATTGTTAGCAACCCGAGGCTGAGGCAAAGCCAAGGCCGAGATTTAGATAACTAGATATTCTGTGAGTGCAGGTGGAGTTTAACTACCACACCTTGAAGCAGTCAAGTTCACAAGCAATGTGTCGATAAACAAGTCAAATGTGTATGGCTTCAGTTTTTGCTGAATTTGTAGTTTTATAGTAGCGACCTCAGATCTATCATTTTTATCACCTTCCATACAAAATGTTACTGTTATGCCTATAGAAATCCACACTGTTTGTTGTCTACATGTAGGTTAGAAACCAGCTCAAGTATCCTCATGGATTTTAAAAACCGAGCGAAGTGAGGTTTTTAAAATCCACAAAGATCTGAGGGTGTGGTCTCTAACTGACTTAGAAAATGTATGCATTTTATATGGGCATATAAGTGGAGTCATTGTGGGACTGTTGTTCTGAAATCGTCACACACTGTTAAAATAATAGCGGAAGACTGAACATGCTTTTGTCAAAGTGCTGAAAAAATCAAAGCTCGTGCCGCTTTCTTTAACAAATTTGACTTGGATCTGACACAGCTGGGAAACGGCATTGATCGATAATGTTGAGCTGGGTTAGCAACTCATTCCCATCGTATAAATCCAGACAAGTTTCGACACATGTGTTCTTTACACTCCTGTGACGCCATAGGCACTCGCTACCGCTGCCACAGGTTATGCCTTCAGTGGCACCACAGTAGCACGAAAGAGCAGGCATGGTTTCAAATATAAACCACACTCACATACACGTAGTGCAAAATAACGTTTCTACAAGTAAGCTTTCCCATTTAGGTATTAGTAAAGTCCATCCATAGTTTAATGGAAGACGAAAACAGCCTTAAAACAGTCCATCCGTAGTTTAATAGAAGATGTAAACAGTCTTTAAAAAGTCCATCCATAGTTAAATAGAAGACAAAAACAGCCTCAACACACTCTAGAAACAGATGGGCATTAAACAGAATTTCCGTGATATTTCTGGACTTCTCCGTTCATCGTAACAAACGTATGTGCAACGTTAGATTGTACATCCCATAATCGAATTCCTTTAGACATGCATATAAAATGAATAGAGTGGTTAACCACATGTTGGCCTGGGTGACTGGTCACCCACTGCAGGCTATCAGCCTGAATATGCTTGGAGGGAGCATTGCAAATCAAATGAAATTTGTAATGCTTGAGGTCTTTCTGCTAGCAGGTTTCTAGCCATTTTAAGAACCTACTAGCAGGTCTCTTAGTGGATTTTAAATACCTCATTATCCTCCAAAGATCAAAACATATTATGCATACCATTTTCTAAAGTTGCAGTAGCAATCTGCAGACCCTGTAAAGTCTGTTCATTTATTTATTAGGAAGTTATCCTAAGTTTGTATGGCTTCAATTTTTGCTGAATATGTAGTTTTATAATGTGTAAGGCTTCAATTTGCTTTGATTGCACTTCTTTCAAGTGAATGTGTAAAATTAATATTATGTTGTCTTCCATAATAATAATATGCACTGGATTTTAACCATTCCTATCATATACTCCCAAAGTGTTACTTTGATGTATAGTGGAACCTCAGTTATCCGACCCCTTGGGACCAGAGGTGGTCCATAAGTCTGAGAAGTCTGTATCTCTGAAATTGTGTATAAATAACATTAAAATAGCATAATCAATTTTTTTAAATATCATTATTTTCAACTACACTAATAGAACAGTCACTACTCTAATAGAGCAGTCATTTCTGTAATTAACCGAGAATCCGGATAAGTGGGGTCCGATATAACTGAGGTTCCACTGTAGGACTTCAGTGGAATAGAATTACTTTTATTATTAGAAATTTGACAGTTTGACTACTGTGGCATTCAGAAAGTTCAAGTGGAAAGTAGGGCTGAGCGATACTACCGTTTAGCGATATATCGCGATATTTTGAAAGTATCGATATCGCGATATTTTGTTATTAACTATCGTGATACCATGCTGTACATTACTGTCATTAAAAATCCATTTGTTATGCAGTACTAGGCTAAGAATCCTTGTAAATGATAAAGTCCACCCATCTGGTTTCCCCTGCAGAGAGGTGTGAACACCATAACAACCTCAAAGCATGTGTTACAATAACTGTTACTGTAAACAAGGTTGATAAGTGGCTAGTTTGCTATCACCTATAAGGACTTCCTGCAGGAATGCTGAGCAATATGCTACGTATGTAGCACCAGCTATGATTGACTTATTTGTAAGTATCGTGAACTATTCAGTATCGTGAATAGTGGCTTTAGTATCGATCGTGATACTAAAATGGCAGTATTGCTCAGCCCTAGTGGAAAGCATGAGTGTGTAATAACAGTCTAGTTTACTGTATAATTATGATGCAGAGAAGTTAGGCACTATGTATGTTTTGAATACTCTACATACCAAGACTAGCATCGTACAAAAGTTGCTACAATTGAGAATGGCACATATACACAATAATTGTAATTAGCAAACAATGCACCATTCTACACCATAATAATCCATTCAGATGTATTGAAATTTCTGTTTAGAACGCTATTTGGTCCAGCTAGTTAAGAGCACCAATGATGCTATCAAGCCAGCTACATATTTGTTACAAGTTCACTCTGATAAGATCAATGGATACAGGACTGCTCATAATGATTTAGAAGATGTTGCTTGGAGCTGGGATATATCTACGTTTTATGCTTACCGAGTACACAAACGAGTTGTCCAAGAAATAGAGATAATCATTGGAAAGTTAGTCAGTTGTGTACTGTACAGTATGTATAGATATGCGTGTTCACATACAGTGCCTAACACCTGTAGTCATACGTAAACTGAGACTTTCACCACAAATTTAACAATATTGACACACAGTAGCAACCCAAGGAGTCGGCACACCACACTGTGAGCATATTGACAGGAAGAAAGTAACATGGTTTTTACACATATGTAGCTCCATGGATTGCAATGAAATTTACAGTAGTGATGCCTCCCTGGTAGGGAGCTCACATACCAAATTTGAATAAAATCACCTCTGCTATTTACGGGATATGAGTGATCTGTTTTTTCTTCTCTTCGCACACTTTGCAAAAACTGTTATAATACACAAATGTGTTATCCAATCACAATTAAATGTGGTACACCTAAAAAAGTGAATTTCAGTATCAAGTTTATTACAAATCTGGTGAAACCTTTATGAGTTATGACCAATTATTCACGTAAAAAAGAATCAGGTTTACTGCATCAAGTAGGTTAACTGTTGTAGGAGTGCTTTTTGGTGGTTTGAAAGGAATCGTGAAAAGACCATAGAGATATAACCAATGATTATGCAATCATGAGTTCCCTGAATAAAAGTACATCAGTTTTTGTGCCTATGTACCAGGCAAACCACTTAAGGGAATGAGCTGAAAATTGTGTGTAGTTGAATTACTCACAATAGAAAGGCCTTTCAGTAGTATAGAAGAATCGGATTAAAATCCATTGATTTATGATGCAAAATCCAAACTATGTGTAGTTGAGATACATACTCTAGTAGTAAAGTACAGTCATCCTGTTAGAGCATTCAGCACTATTAGTAATTATTTACTCTTTTAAAGCATTCAACTAGTACGTAACAAGTTACTCTGCAAAGAGTTCATCTATGCAACAAGTAATTTCCCCTATAGAGAGCTTAGTAACAAACAAGTCACCTGGTGGAGAGTTCATCAACAAAAAAGTCACCCTATAGGTTCAGCTACATACAAACAAATCACATTAAGGAGAGTTCAGCTACCTACAGGTCACCCTGTAGAGAAATCAGCTACAAAAAAGTTACCCTGTATGCAGTTCAGTTACAAATAAGTCATCCTGTAGGGATTTCATCTGAATCCTGTAGAGAGATTATCTACAACCGAATCACCTTGTAGGCAGTTCAGCAAAATCAAGTCAGTCTGTAGGTAGTTCAGCTACAAACAAGTAACCCTTTATTGAGTTCAGCTACAAACAAGTAACCCTTTAGTGAGTTCAGCTACAAACAAGTAACCCTTTAGTGAGTTCAGCTACAAACAAGTTACTCAGCAGGGAGTTCGACTACAAACAAATAACCCAGTAGAGAGTTCAGCCACCAAAGAGTCACCCAGTAGAGAGTTCAGCTATATACAAATAAATCACCTTGTGGAGAATTCAGTTATGAACAAGTCACCCTGTAAGGAATCCAACTACAATAAGTCACCCAGTAGAGAGTTCAGTTACAAACAACTTCCCTTGTGGAGAGATCAGCCACAAACAAGTCACCCTTTAGAGTGTTCAGCAACAAACAAATTGCCCAGTAGAATGGTCAACTAATAAAACCACTTGGTATAGAATCAGTTATGAACAACTCATTTGTAGAGAGCTCAGCTCTACTGTAGGTCACCCAGTAGAGAGTTTAGCTACAAACAGGTCACCCCTTATAGAGTTCAACAAAAAAGTCACCCAGTAGAGAATTCTGGTACAAGCCACCTAGTAGAGAACAGCTATAAATGAGTTGCCCCTGTAGAGGGTTCAGCTAAAAGCAAGCCAACCAAAAGTTCATGCAATGTACAGTAGTAGTAACAAAATTAATTTGTACAATTTAAAGCAAAAAGCAATATTATCCACTGCACAAATAATATGTTTGCTCTAGATTCTTTCCTCCTTTCTGCACTAAAGAAAAAAATATAGGTAAAAATAAGCCCCAACAATCTATTTACAATGATATCCGTACCAAAACAGCCGAGCTGTAAAAAGGGTTCGGCCCCCAAAAAGCCTTGGGCAGCCAAGAAATGGCTGTGATGGGCAAAATAGTTAATTACGACAATTTGGGTGAATTTGGTGCTGAATCCTAGTGAAACTTGGAGGATCCAACACAAATCCGCCTGAATTGTCATAGTCAAAAATGTTGCCATTAGCCAGGCATGTTCAATAGCCAATTTTGGCAAGTTTTGATAAACCTGCTTTTTGCCAGTTTTGGCAACATTCGGTATCATATTTTGCCACAAAATTAGGCTTACCCCAGATGTTGGTAAATTCTGAATCAGCATTGTCCATATTTTACCAAATGTAGATCCAACATGTTGCCATTTTTGTCAATCTATTGGGTTCCATATTTTGCAGCTTTTGGGTTATTGCCAAGTTGGAACACCCTTAAAAGGCAAAGTCTGGCAATGTAAAGAATTTTATTTTTCCGTTGTTGGAAATTTACGAAATGCAACTTCAAAGTTGTGACAACAACAAAATTAATGTAAAAGTTACCAAGCTTCCTGAACTGGCTCTTTTAAGCCCAAATTTGCAGGACCTTTTTTGTCAAATTTGGCAATAATTCGTAACCCCCCTTATTTCCAACATTGGCATCATGTGGGATCTGAATTATTGCAAAAAAATAGAGCAACATATTTTCCTTGGCAAGCTAAGGAGAGTATACACAGCTATGTCATGGAACCAGTAAGTGCTTCAATTTCTTTCACAAGCATCTTGCAATATCCAAAAATTGGAAGGTATTGGGTTTTACTTGTATAGTAGTGTGTGTAACCATTGATTGTGGGTTTGAGTTTCCATTTTTGGCAAGAAAATAATATGTTATAATTATTGTTTTTATTGCCAAGTTTGGCATGCCTACTTCATGCCAATAATGGAATCTTGGAAATTCTAACTTGCCAATGTTGGAAAATCAAACTTACCAATTTTGGAAATTATAAGCTTATCAACACTGGATATTATGAAACTTTCCAATTTTGGTAATTACAGAACTTGCCCATTTTGGAAATTTTATAAACCTACCAAGTTTGGACTTATAAACTTGCCAATTTTGGTAGCTATTAAAGCTTCCAGTTTTAAAACCCCAAACTGAATCCCACAATTAAAAGATACTTTTGCAACTATAAAATGACATGGAATTTATGCCACGTTTGGAAATAACATAAAGCTGCTAGTGATACATTTTGAAGCAGCTCTAAAAGTTGCCAGTTTGGCAGCTTTTGAAGTTGCCAATTTTGGTAGCTTTTGAAGTTACCAGTTTTGGTAGCTTTTGGAGTTGCCAAAAATGGCAAAAATTAGGTTTATCAAAACCTGCCAACAATGGTGCAGGAACATACCTCAGGCTAACCTACCATCACAGCCATTTCTTCTTGGATTTTGCATCTTTTTTAACCCTGGCATTTTGGGGGCTTCTTTTTTACAGCATGGCTGTTTAGTATAGATATTCAATACTGTAATTCCTGGAATATATTTATGATATGTATTACTGTCTACAGCTACAGTACAATTAATTCAGTTTTGCCATATTTGCTTTACTTTCAGTGCTTGTGTTTCGCTTAAAGCATAACTGCATAAATGGCTGACAAACATAATTATTTGATTGGACACTTTTTCTAGATACTGACTGGAATAGCCACTTTTATTCCCATGATTTTAACAGTTCCAGTACTTGTTCCTCCATATTGGTGGAAGGGAAGGTACTGTAGTTAAACAAAATTGTGACCCAGTCTGAGAAAACCGGTCTTATCACTCATGTCAGCGGATTCGATTTTTCACCCAGGACACAAAGCTACATGAATAAACTATCTAATTCCACAATCAAAATCAGCTAGACTTGAGTGGTCTGGTTTTGCTGGCTGCTTTTCCCAAGCCTAGTAGCGATCTGTATGTGCGGTGTGGGGCCTTAATGGAGCTCTGGTCAGCCTGGGAATGACTGTATGTAGCTGTACAGCTCTGTGGTGTTGAATAAGTACCTCTGCTGTGAATTTCCTCTCATTTTAGCCAATTTTGAGACCTCAGTGGCCCAAAACGTGACCTAATTCATCCCTACTCCTTCCTTTTCAATTTTTGAATACCATCTTGCCCAACATCCAGGTCCCCCGCCTCCCACCCATTTTGCAGCTTGCCTGATACAGTCAACCTCAGTTTAAAAACTATCTAAAATGGCAGGAAACTTAGTTGTTGGCTACTTGCACAGTGGATGCTTTGGAAGGTAAGGAATTGGTGTAAACATGTGAAAATTTGGTACACATAGCTTCAACCATTGGCGAGCTACATCACACTAAATACTTAAAACCGGCGTTTCTCGACACTTTTAATTAGGCAATAAGCCCAGTTTTCCCAGACTGGGTCACAATTAATGGTATGTTAAAAATGATTTATTGTTTGATTTATTGTTAGGCTGCGTATGACAGCATAATGCTATACAGCTGGTACAAGTGAGCGAGATCAAAATAGTTTAACGTTGTATCAAACTCCATCATTTGACAATTAATGCACAATAGTATAAATGGTTGAGCAAAAACCTATCATGTATTGAATTTTCTTTCATTTCTTTATTGTTATTTGTGACCAGATTTTAAACCAATCCAAATCCCACATCAGGCAAAATCAAACTAACACCTCCAGTGGATAGCTACACTATTGTACTAGTAGTTTTGACACTCAGTACCACTCAAACTACTTTGAGGCTGGTTTCAACAGACGTCTTTTCGGGATGATGTGTAGAGCTCGAGTGGCGGTGTTAGGACTTGTGAAGGACCTGGCTTGGCAAGAACCAGTGGTTTACTGGTGGACAGCCTGATAATGTTAGCCAGACGTTTTTTCTGTGGATTTTGCTACATATCAGCCACTAAGGAGCCAGCACAACCCTGTAATCTCGTCTCTGGACTCCAATTGTGGTCTGCCTCCATTTTGAGATCTAACCCTTTCCCATCCCACCACCCTCCACCCCCACCCTCTTCGCCCCTTTGTGAGCACTCGTGATACTACTTCGCTCGTCCAACTGCTCAGATTTTCTATCTTATTTGGTGGGAAACTCTACAAGCAGCTACAAGTACTGGAAGTGGCCTGAAAGGTAATAGATTGATGCATCTTTTGTGTAAATTTCATACGCGTGCTTGCTATCCTTGGAGAGTTATGCTGGCTTGAATTCTTTAAAACCGTTTATCTCAAAACTTCTAATGTGCAATATGGATCGTTTTTCCAAAATCCAGTCACATTTTGAGTTGTCTGTATACCTTAAAATTCACTATAGACAGTTGGAACAATAGGAATACATTACAGGCTCTTAATTAACCAGTTAAAATTACATACAAAGGCACCGGAACTTGGCTTAGTGTGTTCACATGATATTAAGGTATAAAGCTTTTTCTATATACGTAATTATATCCATGTGAGCACCAACCTTGAATAAAGAATGAAAAACACTTTTACTATATACAGCATATCATATCACAAATGACTCAAGTTTCCTACGAGAAAGAAACAAAGATTATAGGTTTTATTGCTCTAATTCTTATTTCACTGTGCTGAAGCAATTAAATAAGCCTAATTGTCTTTGTGACACGTCTATACTTTATCCCTCATTTTAAAATGTTTTTTTTATTAGCGAAACACATGTCTTGCAAACATGCCTGCTTTTTGCTCAACCAATTACAAAGCACATAAATATTGCAATAGCATTGCAATACATACTATGTACATAATTGCTTTGTTCTATTAGTTGATAAACTTACAGAAACAATCAGAGTTGTTCACCATCTAAAAAAATTTAATTCTACATGTCATCTCTAATAAAGTTTACAGTGCATCAACAGTCAGTAGATTTCTAAAAGGTGAACAACTCTGAAATCATTGTATAATATTCTTTTAGGGATTCTGACCTCAATGGACATTTCCATTTTATTGGACCAGATTTAGAAAACCTTTGTAAATGTATAGTAGATCACATTTACCAAGATAATGATGAGCCATGTCAAAAAGGTACACTACATGTGACAGTGTGTATTGTGTTTATAGCTGGTGAAAATGCAATTTTTATGCAATGTATATAGGTGACTGGATCTACGAAAAGGCGTCTTATAGCCTTTCCAATTGCATGTACTTGGCAATCCATAACTTTACGTGGGAGTATGGTACCAACCTGCAATTTGGTCACATTACACTCGTAAAATAGCACTGTTCCTGGATGCAATTGTAAGACAATGGATTAAACACATGATGAGTTATGACTCGTCAAAGTTGGAAATTTGGAAAGGTATAAGACCCCTTTTTGCAGATCCGATCACATAGTATAATGTAGGGGCTTAAGTTGGGGTAGATGATAAGAATAATTATGCAGTGTAATTTTGAACACAACATGAAGCTGTAGTTTAAATTTAAAGTCAAGTTCAAGAAAAAATCATAAATATTCAAGTAGGATTAAAAATAAATTAATGAAGGTCATCTACATAATATAGCTGCACTTATACTAGTGCACAACCAGTGAACACTGATAATTATATAGTATGCATATCTAGCTTGTTAGCCATGGCTGAACTATATATTTTCTACCACTACAGTATAGCTGCAACTCCCAATATTTTCCATTTCTATTTGTGTTGAAACGATTATTCTGATATTCTACTCTGTGGTCATCATGGCATTATTAGATTTGTTAACACACCATTTGAATATTTGTTAGCACTTCAGTAAACTGTATAAAGTCAACCAATAAAATTGGAATTGTGAACAAAATGGCTTATTCATACTGAAAGACTTTAAGAGATAGAAATAGCTCTCATGCTTTACTTTACTGTCCAACAAAGATGTCAGAGCTTATTCAAGCTTGAACAATAATCGAATAATCAGTCATTTTGTTCACTACTATTTGATTAGTAAAATTGTGATTCATTTCAGCACCAATTTCTATGATCTCTACTCAAATTAAAATTCCTTGTACTTGTTTACATTTTTGTAACATTATTATAGCTGGTGAATCCACATTTGTAAGTCAACACCTACAGTGTAGGTTTGAGTATATAAATCCATAATACACCCATGTACAGTAGTTGCTGCAGTAGGGAAAAGGCACCTAAGCGACATGGAATAGTGAAGAAATCAAGCCAGTAGTATTTTCCTTAGTTGTGCTGAGGAGTCAGTTATGTAGTAGAATATTCAATTAAAGCCTGTTGCAAGCATCTGAAAGTTTGGTTGACCTTGGTTATGTCTAACCAATACTGCCAAGCTGTCATGGCAGAAAAGTGGGGTTGTGTTTGAGGTGATACCTTCTTGACAAGAAGTACAAATCTTTATCATCTCTTCTATGTTATAGTTAAAGCACCACCATGCATGTGTACGGAAAATACAGCACAAGGGGTATGTCAAGAGGCTAACACAGCATGAGGTGAAGCTGAGTGCTATAATATTTGCCTCAAGTTTTGTACACACAAGCATACGTAGGTAGAGTAAGCTATCTATTCTCGGACACCATATATACTCGGACACTCGTTCTCACAAACTTCTGGACGGAATCATACGAAAATTGGTGTGGACATACATTGCATATAACGTAACTAGACCTCCACGTTTGAGCTAAAAAGCGTGTTTGATTGTTGTGCTAGACCAGATCAAAATCATTGTTGGAAGTCCTGTATTCTCTGACAAAATTCAAGGATTGTCGGACACCGGCCAGTAATCCTACATCAAATACCTCAAAGGATTTCCACCCACGCCATCTATTAGGGCTGTTCGTTAGCTATCAACAGAGCCATAGTTTATTTCTTTTCATCTCATTTGCATAAAGCTGTGATCAGAAATATGTAGGCATGTCACCACCTCTATTCTCGGACATGAGTTATCAGCTGGATCTTGTACACCGTTGAACCAAATCGTATGAAAATTAATTTGGATATGCTTTACACATAGCCTACCTAAACCTCCAAGTTTGAACCAAAAAGATTTTATGATTAGCAAATTAGAATGAATTACAGTTTCTGCAAAAAAAATCTGCATTCTCATTTTTCTTGGATAATAGCCTATGTTTCCTACACCAAATAATTTAAATACTTACTACCAACGCAATCTGTTGAAGCTGTTCATTGGGGTTATCAACAGAGCCATAGTTTATTTCTTTCCATCAACTTTATGGATAGTTATGATCGGAAATATGCGAGTATGTAATGACCTGTATTCTTGGACACATTGTTTCTGTGCTGTCTCATTGAATCTTGGCTCCAACTAATTCTGGTGGTACAAAAAGGCAATTCACCGACATTTTATGCTATGTTAAGTTTTTAAAGTCAAAAATGCATAAAATATGGTCACTAGAAATAGCTGGAGCCAACATCATTGATACAACACAGAAACAATGTATCCGAGAATACAGGTCATTACACACTCGCATATTTCCGATCATAACTATCCATAAAGGTGATGGAAAGACATAAACTATGGCTCGGCTGATAGCCAATTACCAGCTCCAACAGATGGAGTTGGTAGTAAGTGGTCAAATTATTTGGTGTAGGAAACATAGGCTATTATCCAAGAAAAATGAGAATGCAGATTTTCTCATGGCAACTCTAATTTGCTAACCATAAAAGCTTTTTGGCCCAAATTAGGAAGTTTAGGTAGGCTATGTGTAAAGCATGTCCACATTAATTGTCATACAATTCGGTTTAACGGTGTACGAGAACCAGCTGATAACTCGTACCAGAGAATAGAGGTGGTGACATGCCCACTTATTTCCGATCACAGCTTTCTGCAAATGAGATAAACTATGGCTCTGCTGATAGCTAATGAATATATAGCCCTAATAGATGGTGTTGTTGGAAAGCCTTTGAAGTATTTGATGTAGGATTACTGGCTGGTGTCCGACAATCCTTGAATTTTGTTGGAGAATACAGAATTTCTAACGACGACTTTGATCTGGCCTAGAACAATGATCAAACAAGGTTTTTTGGCTCAAACTTGAAGGTCTAGTTAGGCTATAAGCAAGGTATGTACACACCAATTTTCGTATGATTCCGTCCAGCAGTTTGTGAGAATGAGTGTCCAAATATACGTGGTGTCCGAAAATAGATAACTTACTCTAGTGCTTTAAGTGTTACATTGTACTTCCTGGTCTTCTTGCTTGGAGTATTCATATCATTTTCTCAACAACTTCAATTTTTGGTGGTCAGACTATCAGTAATTATCCATGTAGTCTAGTTCTAGTCACAGAATCAACTGGTAGCTAGTTTTAGTGATTAAAAATGTCACACACATGATCAGTCGTGCTGTCTGAGTGGGTTTGCTTTCATTATTCCTTACAATCATGCATAACTGTACTTTACTGTATTTGCCCAACTATCTGCATAACTGTACTGCAGATGCATAGCAGAACCCAGGCCCAGGTCTGGGCATCAATAATTTTACACTATAATAAATAGAGGTACTCTAATAGAACAATCACCCTGATAAAGCAGTCAAGCAAATGTGAGCAATAATAGCTACTCTAATAAATAGGATCATATTCAATTTCAGAGGGTATAATGTATAAATTTTCCTAGGTGGTATATATTTAGAGCCATAAAATTCAAGATCGACATACTTTAGTAGAGCAGTCACCCTAATACAACATGATTATACTGTGATGGACTGTTGAAATCACTTTCAGATTCACTTTCAGAGGTAGTTTTCAAAAAATTTTCTGGAGGAGCATGTACCTCCCTAGGTCGGCATGCTTTCACATGCTATTGTGCTAAGTTATGTATTGATTTGCTATAACTTTACTGGCAGTCTGGCCAAACCCCCTGCTGTATTGTATTCCCCAATCATTCGCATATAATTCTACTGCACAACTCCTAATGGGCACTATATGGAAAATACAATACACAATGGAACTTTGATCCTCTCATGCAAAATATATTATACAGTACTACTGCACTAGCTGTATGATAATAAATTATGTGTGTTCTTTGTACCTCTCAACCAAAATTAATGATATTTATGATTACCACATAGCCCATGCCCTTTTATGAAGTAGGTGAAAGAATGGTGTGAGTTTTTTTGCTCTTAGTGACCAAGGTACCTTCAGTAATAGGCAAAATAAATACTGCATGCACAGCAGCTAAAAATTTTACCTACTGAAATAATTCCCTGTAAGATAATCAGTGTAAAATTCATAGTTGCATACAATGTCATGACTGTAAAAGATCCTTATAATTGTTATGTAGACACAACAACAAATGTAGATGAAGCAACATCTCTTGATAGTATGAACCTGTCGGTACAGTGCAACCCAAGTTATATGTCATTGCCACGCACTCCTAGTCCATGTTATGACAGTGATTCAGACTCTGATTATTATGTTAATGATAGTGATGATCCAGATCAAAAGTTATTGGACTTGAAAAAATCACTGCCATCTCCTCTTGCAAATGATTATGAAATACCGACATCAACGCAATATGAGTACATGGAATCAGGACAGGATGAAAATGATTATGTTTACATGTGATATATATACATGTGTGCCTTTTAATAGTATGTATAAAAGTACAATTTTAAGTCAAGGATTAATTCAATGACAATGCATCTGTACATGTACGCTATACACCCAAAGTGCATACATATACATACAGTGTACATACAGTACTACAAAATATGTACATGCATACAACACATAGCCATATGCACACATACAATCATACAGTGTACATAATATGCTTCCACATAATCATTAGGGACCCACCGATTATGCCTTTTATTTTACCTATTATGCTTTTTAGCAGTGCTCAAATTTTTTGCCTATTATGCTCAACATTTATGCCTCAGTTCTTATGGTTTGTTATTGTGCATCTTATGGGTAAATAATAAGTGGCTGAAGTAGAGACTATATATTTCATTGGCATACTCTAATAGAACAGTCAGTTGTCTGATTGTTCTAGTAGAGTTACTGACTGTTCTGTTGGAGTATATCAGACTTTTTGTATTTTGTCAAGCAAGGATTTATAGTATGGCACAAACATTCTCACTATTATGCTAGCATTATGCTCAATGCTTTCAGGCACCTATTACAGTGTATGCTCAACATTATGCCGGTGGGTCCCTAGTAATTATGCTATATAATTGTACATGTTTTACTGTACAATAGAGGACAATCATGCAAAAATGTACAAATTGAAATATAATCGAATAAGTCTGGATACGGATACAGCAGTTGAATGATATTCAATGGTGGACCCAGCATGGGAACAGATTACAACTCTGTAGAGATGTATATAAAGCAGTTATAAAGAAGCTGTATTGTGATATCTGTAATAAGAATGGTCAAATTTCAGTTGCTTTCCAAGTCATTGGAAGGTCATATTTCCAAGAGAATATTTAAACTAAGACTGAGGTGTGGAATTGTAGTCTTTCTTGAAAGCTACTGAAAGGTCATCATTTCACAGTAGTGGTATATTGTGACCAAATTTTAAGCTGATATCTTGTTCACAAGGTAAGTTTTAGGTTTCCAGGTATATGCAACTGGAAATACTATTAGACTTCTTTTCAGAAATCCGGTCACATATGCCCTAGAGTCCATAATGCTTGTAGGGGAAAATTCTTGCTAATACTGGTTGTAACTAAACAGGTGATGAATAGGCAAGGCCACTGACACAGTTCTTAAGGTGAAGGGAGACTATGCTGTATTTGTTATGACCACAATGATAAATAATTATTGTACAAAACAATTAATAATGATGCATGCACACTAATAGTGAAGGCATAGGTGTTTGTGGTGTAACAAATCAACGATTTTTATGAGTCATTTATCATACCCAATAATTTAAGATTCCCTAAATTCTTTATAGTTGTAAGTTACATCAGCAATCTGGCTTCTAAACTCATCCTTTGAAATATCCAAAGAGTTACATACTTTCATGTCTCTTGTTTTGCAAACTACTGAATGCAGTCTATTGATATAGCCATCTATAATGCTCTTCCATTTGAACATCAAACAGTGATACGTTATTACCTATTATCAAATAAACAAGACCAATGACTACTGTTATCTGTATGGCCTACCGATTCATCCTTGTATAAAGGGGCTACATGAACTATTAACAAGTTTAATAACAAAACTTGGTAATAGTTCATGGATGTTGTTAAATTTATCTTTTAAATAAAGGGGCTCTTGGATGTTGTTAAATTTATCTTGAAAATTAATGGTTTCTGAATTCCACGTACAGCTAATATTATGCACAGTAATATAGCAATAGCCAACAGGCCAGCATCCCTAAGTAGGCCTGTTAAGGCAAGAACAATTGCCCTTATGATAAGCTGTAAGCCAGTCCAATAGAACACTTTGTCTTTTTAAGAACTGAAATATGTATCCAGCAATGGCTTAAATGTAGTCACCAATTTAAAGTATGACAATTTTCTTGTGCACAGCAGTACCCAATTGAATGGCAGACGGACAACAAATGTCATGCAGTATGGACAACAAATATCAGTATGGACAACAAATATCAGTATGAATTTTAATCCAAATAGTGGAGTAACAGTATGCACAGACCACACATAATAAGACATTGTAGTATTATGAGAAAGAAAACAAAACTGTGCACACTGTTTGCAGTACCTTAGTATGAGACAACAGAAAAAGTGTGGCCAATACTGATAGTGCTCTTTGTGCTGTTAACCTCTGTACTCCTAATGGAATACCAACTAATTATAATAAGCAAGAAAGCAATTGCCAGCATGTAAGAAGGAAACACCAATTGTAACCATGCCTTTGCATAGTCATCCATTCCACTGTAGGGTGATACCCAAGCCAAGGTTGAATAATGAAATTACCATGCAAGCTGTCCATGGTTACAACTTGGAATGTTGATATTGAGAATGTTTACATAGAAAATAAATGTGTTGATTGTACCATTGATAACAGTGAGGTTGAAAATGAAAAGTACTAACACCAAACCAATACCAGCTATTGCTAAAGGTGTTATGATTAATAAATAAACATTGGAACATTCCATGTACCATGATGAGCCAAATACAGCACTGACATCTCCCGCACAGCATATCAGACATGTTAAAATCACACAGTGAGTCAGGAGTGCACAGGTTTAGATGAGATGACTCTGGTTTACAGCAATCAGATGGACAATAGGGAGAAGCTTCATAGGATGAGTCGTTTGTAGCAATTACCCAGCTGTGGGCTGGGCATTGTATAGTTTCATCATCCAGGTTCCAAGAAGTGATGAATAGCGGGCTGACAGTGACAGGAGTGTCTGTTCTTGTGTATAATAAATCCAATTGGGTAATCCTTCATATCCACATAGAACATTTCTGGCATACCACTCGAGCCAAGAAAAATTTACAGAATTTAGCACTTTGATTACGTGGCCATAGAGTGTACTTGTACTCAATACAATGTCCATTATAATATTATTGTTGTAACTGTGAAGCATCAGTAACATCGATATCACAAGTATCATTATCAGTAGCATTTTCAACCACACAGATAAGGCTCTGTTGCTTCAGCCATTGTTCTGACACCATCAGTTCAATTGATAAGGTATTTCCAGGGCTAATTGCACCTAAATTAGGTGACAAACAATTGCTTGTGTTATCAAGCTTTGAGCAGGGACACACACTTAAAGGAATAGGTCTAGTATCACTTTGTTCGACTACTGTGTTATTAGTCTCCATAACTTTTGTGAAGACAGTGACAGCATTGTACTTATGAATCAGAAACACAGTCCCAGCAAACCATGAACAATTATCAAATAACTTGTCTTCTCCTAGCAAATGTGATGTCATGTGTACATTTTTAAACACTACAACCCTCAACATAAGCTCACTATTGCTAAACTGGCCAATAAATTGAATGGGACATATTGGCTTTGAATCAGTTTTAAAAGTTCGATCTTGTATCGCAAACTTGTACACTATTATTGAAAGATACGTTCACCAATGCATTCTCTGTCAATGCGAAGTAGGACATAATCTTTGCCCTTACAATAAATCTAGCAGAATAGTTTAAAAAGTTGATAGAACTGTTGCAAATCAGTGTTGAAATGTGGAGTTTTATCGAGGCGCGTGGCCATGGCCAAGAAACTGCAAAGCGCATGCCTCAATTAAAACATGCGTGGCTACTACTGTGATTTATTTACATGTAGGGACGGTTTTGCAATTTTAGCCCTGAATTATGCTATCATTCTCAATGGAAATAATTATGTGACTGGACTTGCGAAAATAGGGCATGTGGGTACAAACTACACTCCGTCACTTTACAGGTCATATATCAGTACTGGAACAGAATATTTCCATTCTGTAACTTGGATCATAAAGCCAATTAAATGCTTACTGAGAGCTGAAAATTGCATTGCCATAGCGTAATGATACAAATAGTTGAGTAATGAAAGTTTGAAAAAGTAGGCAAAAATCATGTGCCCACGTGCCCTATTTTCGCAGGCCCAGTCACATATACAGTACAGCGGGCGCCGGAATTGTAATTACGTTGTTTTCTTGTCGCAACCGCGAAAATATGCTGATATCTCGGCTTATGTTAGTGTTATCGCCATAAAATATCATTGAACGTAACTGTCTTTTTGTGGATTAATACTGGCACAGGAGTTTTCTAGTACTGGATTTCTTGTACAGTGGATTTTGCTTACCAAGTGCCCAGGCCTGCCAACCTGGAAAGTAAAAAAATCTTGTGATTTCTGTACCTTTATTGTAGTATTGCAGTGTGTAGTAAAAAAAAACTAGTAGATGCTATGCTGAGACCAAAAAAAAAAAAAAAAAAAAAAAAAGGTCTCGACTTTTCTCAAAAACCGTGAGATTCGATCTGCTGCCCTTGAGCAGGGTAGTAAAACCATGAGAGTTGGCAGGCCTGAGTGCCTAATCTAAAAAATAACTTTTAAAGACATGACGTGGACATAATCCCAGTACTCATTATACTCATATAAACGTACTGTGAAAGCGTGAAGAAAGTAACTTCCCTAGGGAGAGGGTTTTCAGGATAATTCCATTTAGCACCATCCATGTGGTATCGTGATTTTCCTTTACTCATGTAGAGATTGTCACCAATGTGCACATGGGGGTGAATAAAGTTAATGGTGCTCATGCGCAGGAAAGCCAGACAGCTAACAATTAATTGCTCATATCTCGTGTCATGTAACTAAACACAATGGCTAGTTGATACATGCAGCAATAGCCATGGCCTGGTATCTAGCAATTAATTCAATTACTCATATCACATGTCACGCAAGTAAACAGTGGCTAACACGCAGCAATACAATTCAATATTTCACAAAGTGCACTTTTAAAAATAAACCACTGTCCCATGTTGACAAAATAATATACAATAATGATTATAGACTTTTCTTCTTAATGTTATATCTGCGATTGTCTGCTTCAGGGGACATCAATCCTTAGTGCTGCCAGGGGGGGGCATTCCCTCAGACCCCCCTAGAATGAGTATGCTTTGTGCTTCACACACTATCCACTTATGTGATAGAAATACTCGTAGAGACCTGATCACAAATATAAGCCAGCTAAGTAGGGGGGCCCCACTTTTACTTTTGGTCCCCTGATTTCTTTGAGCAACATTGAAAATCCTCTGCATGTCATCCAGCTGGTGGCATTTCATCTAGCCTAGGAGAAAATCCACTTCCTACTCCACTCTGGGTCACATACCTGGATTTAAGAGTAACAATATACTAGTACGTACGACCAATATGAAGTTTGCACAAGTAATATGTTGTGTACGCATGTATAACTGTGTGTATATTGTACTTGTGTGTGTGTGTGTGGTGTGGTGTGGTGTGGTGTGGTGTGGTGTGGTGTGTGTGTGTGTGGTGTGGTGTGCACTGTGTGTGTATTGTGCAGTGTATATGTATATTGTGCAGCGTGCGTGTGTGCGTGTGTGTGTGTGTGTGTGTGTGTGTGTGTGTGTGTGTGTGTGTGTGTGTGTGTGTGTGTGTGTGTGTGTGTGTGTGTGTGTGTGTGTGTGTGTGTGTGTGTGTGTGTGTAAGGGTGCAAAAATTTACAACACTTTCAATCTGAAAAGAGATCTTAGTGACAAGTTCAGCATGCACTATTGCACATTTACCAGTCAAAAAGAAGAGGTTCTACAAAATCTCATTGCACATAAATTTACCTGGAAAACCAGGACTGACATCTTCATAACAGGGTATTGTCATAATCTAGACAGTGGTGATTAGTACCATTACTAGCAATTGATCTGTAAAATAAAATGATCTGGCTATGTGAAACTATTGGGACACCAAAAATATTACATACAGTAAAACAAGCCTGATTATATAACACAAATCCAGTCATTTAAACCATTGCCGGTCAGCACACAGCAAATATTCACTTGTGTTTATCTTCCACCGGTAGTCGAAGTTCCTGGGACTTCCAAAGACACAGCCATCCAACTCCACATTAGTTGCTCTATATAAATTCAGTCATTTAGAAGAATGCTAGTCAGTATGCAGGCAGTCAAGACTCACGACTATAGCAACATAATACAGACTTCTGCGATATGGTTCCATCAGCAGCAGCAGTCATAGACCACAATGAGACCTTGATAAATAACAATGTAGGATAACCTCGTGCAGTGAAGACCTCATAGTATAAACAATAAACTGATTTCTTCCAGTTACACCAGGCAAGGCGAATTTTAACAGTTGCCAAAACTTGACCATAATCTTAGAAAACTTACTTCAGTTCTTCTGACTGTAATACATACAACAGTATAAAGTACAAGGGGTGGTCACTACCAATAGTCCTATAGAACCATCTGCAACCAGGATCAAGGTTTTTGATTGCCTTAAAATATCCTTGATTGCTTGGTAATTTAGCGCATATCGTCGTAAATTCTTGTTTTATTTGCTGGCTAGTTTAATCACCACTTTCTAGGACATCTTGATCGCTTGATTCACTCCAAATTTAACTAGTGATGTGCGATAATTTGTAACTATATCGATTAATCACGATAATTGCATCACGATACGATAGTTATCACGATAGTAAATCCAAATGATAAGATGCATAATGTAGCACTAATTTTACTTATTTTCTATGAATACGGATAAAGGCACATCCTATATACCTAAATGCATATATGTCATGCCAAAATATAGCAAAGTTCAATTTCAGAAAGCAATTAAAATACATAATTGAATAAACAAATGAATGCTTTAATTGTTCGAGTAATTCCGGGGAGGTAAGAATGTCTAATATTGGTGCTCACGATAATCACAAGCTATTATCATATCACGATAATGAACCACTGTGACACGATTATCACACTATCGATATTATTGCACATCACTAAATTTAACTCTTGATCGCTTGATTTGATTTTGATCCCGGTCGCAGATGGTTCTACAGGACTATTGGTAGTGACTACCTCTTGAAGTAGCAACCGTCTTCTCTCTTACACTAATACACCTATCAATGTCACGCCCCACCTACTCCAGGTCGGGGAGCAGATGGTCACCCTAACTCGTCCCCAAGGTAGGGGCATTTGCAACGCAAATAAATTATGTTGTTAGAATGTTAGTGATTCCCAAGGATAAGGCCACTCCAAATAAATTCTGTTTCCCATCTACCGCCCGCATCTGATTACTGTCAGCTCTAAAACTTCCATTATTCTGTATTCTTCCATTATTTTCCGGTTATTCTTGCATACTGACAGGCTCAGTAAAAGCCATCTCGAAACGGTGTCAGCAGTGCTATCAAGTTGGCACACACTTCACGTTTGAGTTATTTTTGTAACTGAAAAAGGAAAGAACAAGCTTATAAGCATGCTTTTATACAGCTTTTTATGGTTGCACAAGGCAAACAATGGCTTGAAAAGCTGCCAACCTTAATAATGAAATAATGGAAATGGACCGCCTGCCCGCATGCAAATATGCCTGAGTCCAGGATGGGAAACAGAATTTATTTGGAGTGGCCTAATATAACTCGAAGTTGTCCCCAGGGGTGGGGGAATTTGTCGTCTGGCTTTTGTAAATCCTCAATAAATCCCCACTTCTGTCCGACCTGGGATAACTAGGTGGGGCATGACATTGATAGGTGCATAACATGTGCACCTAACGGCTAACTCTAATAAATTCACTCATGTTAAGTCAAGAGAAGGGCTGAAACGCCTTATTTATACACACATACGAAAGCGATATTATTAAAACTTACAGTTACACCCTTTCGCAAAGTAGGTAAAGGTGATGCGCCATTTCTGTATTTGATACCACTTTACTATGATACACGTGCCATACCAGTAGAAATTCAATCTCGTTTCAGTATTTAACTCACTACTCAGTTAGTTAGCATAGCCTCACAACTTGAGTTTTATAATACCTTCCATGAAGCAGAAGTCTTTACCACAAAACGGCTTGTGCGGTGATCACGTGACAACCCAGTTTCCTGTATTACGTAATTTTGTTGTTGAGCAAGTCTGTACATATTTTTCGTCTCTGATCTCGTGCTCAACCACAAAATTACAGGAAACTGGGTTGTCACGTGGTCACCGCACAAGCCGTTTTGTGGTCAACAAGTTTCTGCGTAACAATGACGATTGAGTGACCTTTATTTAAAGACTTCTGCTTCATGGAAGGTATTATAAAACTCAAGTTGTGTGGCTATGCTAACTAACTGAGTAGTGAGTTAAATACTTAGAGTAATAAGTAGTCAGTATAGTGTACTGGTAGTTGTGTATGCCAAGTAGTACCATAGATATTAGAGCACACACCATGGTAGTACTTTCATTACATGGACTCTAAGTAGTGAGTGAGCCTTGAGCTAATAATGTATGGCATTGTTATCAGGTGGTTACAAATCAACCAAGCTTACCAACCAATGCCTGTAACCTTACCGGTTATCTGCACATGGGACAATATTGGGAATTAGTACAAATGCCTGCTTTGTGCTGTTGCCGTATAGTATAGGTGAAGCAACATAGCCAACCTGGCCGATTAGAACATTGGCTTGGTAATTGCAGGTTCCAGGTTCTATCCCCCCCCCCCCCCCCCCCCCCCCCACTCCAACTGTAAATTGCAGTTTCCTTGAGCAAGAGACCTACCTACTATGACTGTATAACTGGGACTTGGGGAAGCTAGTGTCACTTAGTGGTGTCAGGGTCATGAGTTCCATGGGCATTTACCAGTTGCTTGTGAAATGTAAAAACAAAATCACGTGCACATTTCACTTGAAGAATTTCTGATGAAAATTGTGTTCTGCCTATCATATGACAATCAGTATACTTATACATCATGTTTTGCTGGCAAACTGTTAACTACAATCCTTGCTATATAGTTCAAGATATTCGTATCACAGGTCACGTGTTTGATCATGTATTTGTTCTTATACATTTATGCAAAATTGGTAAAAGCGTGTTCAGTGTCCCAGATGACTAAATTTCACAGCTTGTGTTGTACTCTTCTTGACGCTTTCCATGAGCTCTGTACAATGTTCTTCATTTCATCGTTTAATAGCAGTGTTGCACACAGAATGTTTGGAAATTATGCCTGGTATTCATTCGATACCTGGCATTTGTTTAGTTGAACAATTACTTGTATCCTCCCTATTGTGTTGTGCCTTATACCGATTGTTTTATTTTGCTGAGCATTAAAACAAGATGTAACAGAATTCACCAGTTTGAGCAATCCTGATGTAAGTGTATTATTTGTTTAATATAGACCATGTCCAGTCTTTGGACATGGTTTTATAAAAAAAATTGAAAGTGTTGATCGTACACGATATGACCATCCTAAAGTATCACAAGAACACTATAGTAATAGTTTTAACCTATCGAACGTTCCCTTCACTATGAGTATTTAATATTTTCCCAGCATGTAATGTTGTAGATTTTGCTTTCAAATTAATGGTGACTACATCCTCAGTAGCAGGTGGCTAGTTTCCAGCCCCTAGTGTGTGGATGTAAAACTACTGCTACCTAGGAACATGTGTTTACTGCTTAATTTGGTGCAGTCATGAATGGAACTACCTGCTATAACTTTGGTTGTGAATTGTCACATTTGTACGTTGGTGTGCTTTAATGTACGGGTGTAAATGAGTGATACTTGCATGATTTATCTGTTCACAACCTATAACAAAGTCCTTTGTAGCGAGATGCGAGAGTATATAATAGAAACCAAGAGTACTGAACGGGTGTATTACCCATGATAAATGATTGCGTGAAGTAACATGGATATTTTAGTAATTGTTTCATTAAGGGTTGCCATATTTAGCACAATTTGGCCAGTGGAAACATGATAGCATTAAAGGGGAAATGGCTAATGTTAAAGTTCTGGCATCGCTAAGTGGATCCCTGAAGGTGTGGCAACACTCTCATTTGTGCAACCATTGTTTTAGCGAGGTGGGGGTCCTTACTACACTTTCCTTGTACAATAACTGTTGAATACTTGGTTGAATAACACAGAAAACTGGCGAACAAAGGCTCATTGCCACGTACACATTTCAAATTACCATTTCACATAAATGAACAATTACTGAAATATCCATGTTACTTTATGCAATCATTAATCACAGGCTAATACACCGTTTGACACTCTTGGTTTCTATTATATACTGTACTCTTGTTTGTAGCTAGCATATAGTATATTAAACATCCATTACTCATTGCAAGGAGTGTTTCGGGTTACCTTAGACAGGGACTATGGTGTTTATCATTAGTTTCCAACAACTCAACATGTTGACTGGAGGGTCTGGTTCACAAAATCACCTACATATTGTGTGATATTTAGTTTAGAGAAGCAACTGCTTTCACAAGTAGTGAATGTTCTTCTTCATATTACTGTAGGTGCTAGTGGCACAGAGATGCTTGTATTGTTGGGGTGACATAAAGTCCTCAAGATACCACTGAGGTAAGTCTATTGTCACAAAGTTTTAGTGAACGTATATACCATATAGACAATCAAATCATCAATCAAACACCGTCACTTGTTCAGTTCATTCAGTACAGGTTAGCAATGATGATGTATGTAGATTGACATTTCCTGCTAAACTTCTCTCTCAAAATTTACTTAGCTGCATTGGGTAGGCAAAATCAAGCCCAAATATGCTTTCAGAGTGATCTGAAATGCTTCTGAGAAGTTATTAAATCTTAAATTTGCATTAACTAAATGATGGCTTTGGCCAAACACAACTTAAGGCTCAGTTTCTTCACTGTTAGGCATTATTTAGGCCTAAAATGGGCTTATGCCAACCATCACAGCTGCAAGATTATGTGCATTGTTGAATTGCCTTTTATCTAATTCCTTACTTCACTGTTCTAGAAGTGTCAATTTGTGGGTTTGTGATGGCTTCCCTTGCTGATTTGATTGTCTTCTGTAATCCCTACCAAAAGCTTTAGCTTCTGTCCCTACTCAACTGTAAAAGTTTCTTAACTCCTCTTTTACATTCCGTACAGGTATCTACTGTTCGAAGGAGCTACTGCATGCTGTCTACACTGAAGGTTATGGGAAGACACAACACACCATTAGTTTATATATAAAGTGTGTATACATTCTAATTGCCTACTGTTTGTCACTTTAGAAAATGAGTTGTGGATGTTATTACTTGTTAATTGCCTACTGTTTGTCACTTTAGAAAATGAGTTGTGGATGTTATTACTTGTTTACACCTGTTGCATGTTGTAAAGTAGGTCTGCTATGCTGTAATGGTTCTTAACTTGCTGAATTTCAATATGCAAATTTATTACCTCAAAAATTTCCTGTTGTACTCTATGACAACTTAGAGGGGAGAATTGGTAGGTGGAGTAAGCTTAACACAAGATGAGCATGGAAAGGCACTATTGACTCTAGTAGATTTTCTATGAAAAAGAAGACATGAGAGGTATAGAAAAGGCAAGACTTGCAAAACAATTATTTATGTGGCGAGATAGGTAATTTCATCAAATGTACTATCCGCACATTCACCAGATGTGTAACCTTAACACTTGGGGCATAAAAATTCTGACCATGTACACAACATAATTCATACACAACTGTATTTATTCCATCTATGTTATGGTGTTGGAACTACACACCAGTCACAAAATTTACCTAGGCTCAAACAAAAATAGGCCACAGGCCCCAATACTGAATAGCATTGCAGTCAGTTATAGATCTGTGATTCATATTGTATCAGTATAGAGAGACATTAGCAATTACAATACCGACATGAGGGTTAATATTCTTGCTGTGGTAAATATTATACTGATGTATATTGTTCAACATTTGAGTGCGTGTTGCAAACTAAAATCCCACGTCTATATATTATAGATTATTCCACAAATACCTATGTAAAGTAAAGAACAACACTGGTACTGTAGATAGCTGGCTACAATCAAATTGTCAGTTACACAAATTTACAACTTTACAGATTGATTGCTGCCTTAAGCTTGACCCTATCTGGACATCATCACCAAAGGTTCTTCACTGTAAAACTGGGAAGTGTTGAATGAGCACACCTACAATCACATAGACTTCTCACCTCCTGGAATATAAATAACAATAGTGATTACTAGTGTACATAATACAAGCAGTACTGAGGAGTCCTCAGAAAAGTTGGGTGGGTCCTCAGTGGGGACCAACTATACCTCACAATATTTATTGGTACCTCCAAGTCACACGCCAGCATCCAGACTTGCATGGCCAGACCACTTACTCTCCATCACAATGCTTCACATGATGCCTAGCATTTAGTGCCCACTCTGAAAGACTGGTTAGCACAGGCCTGATGGATGCTGATTTTCACACTTCCAGCAAATCCAGCCACATAGTGACCTTTATAACATTTTGCCTTCATGCAGAAGCACACAAGCCTAACTGCTTGTATAGCCAGCAGTGATCGCTTCTTGGAAAAATAGTTTGTCTCCAGTTAGGTATATGATAGTGCATTCATGGGGTAACCAATGAGCAGCCAGTCCAGACTGTTCAAGATACTTTTAATCATAGATATTATGTGAGGTAATGATGAGAAGTGGTCTGACCATGCATGATGAAATGTCATGACTTGAACGTGTAAACACAGGGAAGTGTATAAAATTCCAAGAAAAGTTGGATCCCGCAGGTCCTTAGTCCCAGGGTTCAGCACATAATATACACCTTGGGTGAGGATAGTGCTGGTTTGTAATTAGTATCACCCATTTCTGCTTATGTTAATATAACTGAAAGTAGCTACATATAAAATAAAACAATAACAATATTTACAACCAAAGTTATATAAACAAATATCTCCATGTACTGTATGACCACAAATTAATAAATATAATGTTCTTTGCCACTGTAAAGATGGTTTTGAGAGGTGCCATTCAAATGGCAGTTTGGGCCTTGCCATCCTTCTGGCTCAGCAGGAAAGAATGATGTAAATATCGTTGTGTTAGTCTGTGTGTGCCTGGTGTATGGGGTGAGGAGGAAAGACGTACAATTTTCTTTACAACATTACATTTTCTAAAGAGCCAACACAGGTCCCTCCAGTCTTGTTGTTTTCTTCCTTTATTTTAAAGCCTAGTTGATGCCCATCCCACTTTAATTATCATTATACAGAGGTCAGTAACACTTTATAAAAACCCTACTCAAAACTATTTCGTTAATTGCATAGTGTATCTGGAATTTTACCACATAAGCACCTCAATAGTCACAATACAACACTAGCAAGCATGCAGGGGTTGTTGTATTCAGATTGCACTTTGTGTCAGCATTTCTTTTGTTAAAACACTTATAATTAGTTTTCCAAAATGAAATTTATAAAATAGTGTTTCGCTTGTAACATTGTAACACTAACTAGGCATATACTTTAAACAAGTGATCACACTTCACATCATCCACTCGTTTTAGTTTGTCCCAGAAAACAACTATTTGTATTTTTAATAGTCCTTAAATTGTTTCCTTCCTCCTCTGATCATACTACTGACAATTTTTGTAAAAAAAAAGCACTGGATAGACAGTTACTGGCACTGAGGTTACTTTATCTACAACTACAAACCTATATAGGTAATGCAAATAACCATCACTTAAATCAAGCTCACTACTAAGGACGCCCAATTCAGTTCCATGTAACTTAGAGTAGATGTATTCCTTGTTATGGAGTATGTGTAATCTAGAACATGGTCCTCTTACTATGCACAACACATACTCCATTATTTTGAGAGCAAGAAATTCTTTATCATTCTATGCTGGGAAGATTTTTACTGATTATAGTGAAGATAAGTTTAACTGTTAACCATTACAAAGTGTCCAGAATACGCAGGTGTCCTTATTTTCAAGTATCCTGATTAACAAATTCCACAGTACATGTATACCAAATTTCGTATAAAAGCCACATGCAAATAAACGCCTGTCTCGATTATAAGCCAGGGAGTTTCCAGCACACTTTGAAAATAAATACTGGGACCTGCCTGATACATTTACAGGCTGTGTCAGTACTGCTAAGAAGGAGATACAAGACCGGGCTTTTATATAAAGAAATACTGCATGGTAGTAATGACATTTAGAATAGTTGGATCGATCAACATCTACAACTTTTTTTACATAACCATGTTCATGACTGCATATGGTTTATAGTAAAATCACAAACGCTTACATCAGGATTGCTCAAGCTGGTAAATTCTGTGACATCTTGTTTTAATACTCTGCAAAATAAAACAATCGGTATAAGATTGACATGCATAACACAATAGGGAGGATACAAGCAATTGTTCTACTAAACAGACGTCAAGTATCAAATGAATACCAGTCACAATTTCTGAACATTCTGTGTAACAGTGCTTTTAAATGACGAAGTGAAGAACGCTGTATAGAGGTCGTGGAAAACATCAAGAGTACAACACAAGCCGTGAAGTTGGGATACTGATCATGTTTCTACTGATATTTCAGGTTAATTGCAAAAATGTATAAGAACAAATACATGATCAAACACGTGACCTGTGATACGAATATCTTGAACTATATAGCAAGGATTGTAGTTAACATTTTGCCAGCAAAACATGATGTATAAGTATACTGATTGTCATATGATAGGCAGAACACAAATTTTCATCAGAAATTCTTCAAGTGAAATGTGCACGTGATTTTGTTTTTACATTTCACAAGCAACTGGTATGATGCCCATGGAACTCATAATCGTGACACCACTAAGTGACACTAGCTTCCCCAAGTCCCAGTTATACAGTCATAGTAGGTAGCTATAGGTCTCTTGCTTAAGGAAACTGCAACTTACGGTTGGGGGTGGGCAGAGGTTTTGCAATCGAGGGTGTGTCCTGGTTACTGTTGCTATACGCCATCTTCGAAGGCAAAAGAGGCATGCGTAATAGTTAAAATACACGTAGTTATCGGTTTTACCTATAGTAATTGTGACACTGACGAGTCTTAGTAATACATCTCGGTGATTTTAAAGCTATTGCTACTAGACGCCATTCTCGAAGATACCGTACGCATAATGGAAGTTAAGTCAGAGTAATTTATGTCACTTTCTAGTGAATCACGGGAGAGATACGGAAGTAAAGTCGTTTCTGCAGGCCTTGCTATTGATCCCTATTCCATCTCCGAGTGGGAAGAGGATCCACAGGACATTCCAAGCGTGACATGGAGCGACATGGTTTATTACATGGCTAACACACCCAGTCCATACACAAGGGAGGAACTTAAGGTAGATAGCTGTATTGTGCAGCTAGTGGTCATGTATATAGCTACTACTAATATGATGCATAATATATAGCTGCATATTATTTAAACAGATCTTTTAAATTACCAGCTGAGTTGTTTATGAAGGCTGTAATTTTGTATGATTAAAAGTAATTGACTTTAATCAGCTACATGAATCGGTCATAATGGCTTGCTGTTAATGTTGGTTAGCTATAGCTAGTGCATGGAAAAGCTGAGCTAAATATAGGCACTGCTACAGATAAAGCTATAGCCTGTAAGTTTCAAGTCATAGCACAAAGAGTGATAGCTATATCCAGATAGTACAATGGTTGCCACACAACACAAAAGGTGAAGACATGTTAATTGATGAGCTAGGTATACTGTACAACTACATCATAGGGTGTGTAAATAAGTTCAATGCTGATAAATGAGTTCAGCAGTGTAATGAAAGCCAGTTGACCTTGATAGTAGGCTTCTATTAGTGCTGTATAGCTATACACTTCATTTCAAGAAAACTTAATTATTGATACAGCTATAGCCTGGGTTAAATAAACAATAACATGCACACCTGCAGGCATGGAAAGGAATGCTTGATGGTGAAAGTTTTCTAAGGGCTGGATGGGTACATGGGCTGAAATTAGACAGCTATACTGGACCTCAACAAAAGAGATTTTTGATAAAGGGAAAGGTTAGTTAATTATCATGGACCAGTTACGCTGTTTCAAACCATCACATATTATATAGGTTATGCATTCACAAAGGATTTCTGGCACACCACTTATACCATGGGTTGTACTAGAAGAGGATGGAGAGATATTAGCAGCACACTGTAATTGCATGGCAGGGTATGTATGTTTGCAAAACATGACGGGATCATGTGATAGGATGTTATCTATGAAATTGTATAGATTAGGAGAAGCCTGTTCCCATATTACTGCCATTATTTCCAGTCTTGTGGCTGCTAACAGTATACAACAGAGATCAGCATCAGTTACATCACAAAGATGCATGTGGCTTCCACCAGCAAAGAGTGTAAGTACATATAGATAAAGGTTTTGAAAGTGTATTTCCCACATTGCATAAAATGATTCATATAACCAGCTGCTAATACGTATAACATTTTGTATCTCCAATTATAGGTTACTCCAGCAAAAATTTGTGAAATAAAGTTTCGATCCTCAAGTGGTAAAAGGCAGAGATGTGATAGTGGTAGTACAGATGCTACATCATTTCAAAATAAGACCTCCACTGCAGAGATATCTGACCCATCAGATGCTGAATTGAACACTTTTTATGATGGAATTAACAGTTACTCAAAAAGAAAGCCTGGAATGCTAAAGATTTCGCCTCCATATAGTGACAATTTTATTCCTATTTTGAGTCAATCAATCTACCCTACAGCAATGATGGAGCTGTACAATCCAGAGGCACTGACTCTTCAATATCATGACCTTCTAACTGAATGTGAGAGAACCATTGATACTATCAAGGTTTGTCATGCATGGCTACCATTTTTCATAGTAATTCTGTCATTACTGTATGCTGTAGGTGACCGCTGAACAAGTTGCAAAATTAGAGGAAGTGACCAGGGGCCAGTCATCAACTAAGAGTTGGTTTATACACAGGGCAGGAAGGATCACTGCCTCAAACTTTAAAGCAGTGACTGCAACGAGCTTACTTTCACCTTCCCAAAGTTTAATCAAAAGATTGTGCTATCCAGAAGCTCATAAGTTCACAACAAAAGCAACAAAGTGAGTAGCTAAATTTATAATAATTTGTCATCTGATCATGAGTTATATTTGCATTTATACATACACAATAGGTGGGGTTGTGATCATGAAAAGTTTGCCTTTGATGCTTACAAGTAACAAGCCATTACAAAACACAAAAATTTTCAGTGCTCTGAAGCTGGCTTGTTTATTGATGCTGACCGGCCATATTTGGGTGCGTCACCTGATGGTTTGGTAAAGTGTTCATGTTGCAAAGATGGGCACGGAGTGCTAGAGATCAAATGCCCATTTTGTTTTAAGGATGCATTACCAGATGATACATCAGCTGATACAAACTATTATATGGAGAAAAATGATGATGGAAAATGGAAATTAAAAAGAAAACATACGTATTTTTATCAAGTTCAAATGCAAATGGTTATCTGTAAAGTGACATATTGTGATTTTGTTGTGTGGAGCGAAAGTGGGTTTATTATCGAAAGGATTAAGGCAGACAATGATTTTTTTGAACAAAAGCTGGAATCACTATATGACTTTTTTGTCTATGGAATGCTCCCAGAAATCATCGGGAAGTGGTACACAAGGAGACCAGTGGCTGACACAGCAAATGTTGTACCAAGAACAGTATCAACTGATCATCTTCACAATCCAGGTGGTCTTCATGAAGACCACCTGGATTGTGAAGATGAAGACATCACAAGATTATGGTGTTACTGTCAAGAACCAAGCTTTGGTGGCATGGTATTATGTGACAATGAAGAGTTCCCTATAAAGTGGTTCCATTTTGACTGTCTACGAATCAGATGCTCCCCTAAAAACCATTGGTATTGTCCATCTTGTCTAAAGCTGCCACAATTTACCAAAGGTAAAGGCTCCAAAAAGAATCTCAACTCAGCTATAAATCCTAGATTTTAATTTTGACTAACAACTGATGGACACAAGTTTACACATGCACAGCATACACTTACAATTTTATCAATGGTACTGTCATTTTCATTACCAACAATTAGTCTAATTGGTAATGTTCCTTGTAATATAGTGTACGTTTGTTTAAGAACACCTATCACCCTCTCTACGTGTATTCGAACTACAGACAATTCTCGGCTCCAGTCAACTTCTACTTTCTCTAGTTGCTTCTTTCCCTTTGTGAAGGGAGGAATTTTCACTTCAGCCATAGCCATTTTTGCATAGTCATCACATGTAAAGCCTCTGTCAGCTAATATCACATCACCTAAATAATTAACAGTGTTGTAAAATGCACAATGATGGTAATACATCTTACCTGGAAGCAAATGTTGAATTAAGCCAGATTGTTCAGTAATTTCTTTATCTGACATCCGCCCACCAACACATTTTGATATATGAGAAATTGTTCCTTGTGGAGTAATTCCAATCAAGAATTTAATAGTGGAGTGATGCTTGTAATTACTCCAAACTTGTGCACGTGCCAGTAAATCTGATGGTCTCTCTATGAAAATTTCAGTGCAGTCTATTATTTAGGCTGCACACTTCTTAAAAAACTTTCTAAATGCTGTGGGCATTGTTTGACGTAGAGTATCTCTGTCAGGCCATTTGATAAAAGGAGCAGTCTTCACAGCCATTACATCCAATACCTAGTGAAAATATCTAGATACAGTGCTACAATGAATGCACCCCAAAGCGGAATGCAAGGTCTTCATCCATTAAATTTAGGCGAAGTTTCATGAAGAACATGATTAATATAGACATTTTTGATAACCTTGTGTTATCAGGTAAGGCTGATGATACAAGGTCAAACAAAGCCTTAAAAACACACCACTCAGCAATACCTGTAAAGGCTAAAGTTATAATCTACATTATGGCAAAATATGTGTTAACTACCTGTGTAAAATTTCAGTAAGTGATCGCT
Source organism: Dysidea avara (assembly GCF_963678975.1). Lineage (NCBI taxonomy): Eukaryota > Metazoa > Porifera > Demospongiae > Dictyoceratida > Dysideidae > Dysidea > Dysidea avara. The sequence continues at coordinate 35,728,333 of NC_089272.1, forward strand.
CTGTTGCAAGTGCTCACTGGATATGTGAGTTCTTTCTAAGTGTGATACTTTCATTTTAAGCTCATCATTCTCTTTTCTTAGCCTGTCATTATCCCTCTGTAACTGTATGTACTCCAGCATGAAAGCATCATCTGTCTGACATCCATCATTCACGGTTGTTTTGGTGGTTGTACTAGCTGCTGCTACCGAGAACTAGCATTGCCAACATCCTCAGAATCAGAAACAACTCTCTTCCTTTTAGCCCGTTGTTCAGCCCTATTGTGCCTTTCTGGGTCAGGAACAGAAATTTTATGGCCCATGTATAAAGTGGGCACCCAGTCAGGATCAGTTGTTTCATAGAGTTGTGCTGGCTTGCCTACAAATATAGCTAGCTAGTTAATTACTGATAACAAGTATATAAGCATGTCTAGCTAACCTGACCTGAAGTGTATAGAGCACACACAAGAAGATGTTGTGGGTGTCCAACCTTCCCTATGTATACTGGCAATCCATGCCTCACACTACTTCCTTGATAGCTGTTCCGTTTGTACTCCCTAGGTTGTGCGGATAGCAGGTATCAAGTAGAAACCTTCCGTACCACGTCTTTTACAACCTACAACACAGCAAGAATTCACCATTATCACTGAGATTACCACTGAGACTCGTCTGTATCACAATTACTATAGGTATAAACCTACAACTACGGGTATTTAAAGCATTACGCGTGCCTCTTTTGCCTTCGAAGATGGCATATAGCTACAGTAACCAGGACACACCCTTGTTTGCAAAACCTCTATCGGCCAGGTTGGCTATGTTGCTTCACCTATACTATACGGCAACAGCACAAAGCAGGCATTTGTACTAATCAAAGTTCAAATCCCATATTGTCCCATGTGCAGATAACCGGTAAGGTTACAGGCATTGGTTGGTAAGCTTGGTTGATTTGTAACCACCTGATAACAATGCCATACATTATTAGCTCAAGGCTTACTCACTACTTAGAGTCCATATAATGAAAGTACTACTTGGCATACACAACTACCAGTACACTATACTGACTACTTATTACTCTAAGTATTTAACTCACTACTCAGTTAGTTAGCATAGCCCCACAACTTGAGTTTTATAATACCTTCCATGAAGCAGAAGCCAAGATATAGGGTAGTTTGAGGTCACCTGTTATACATATCCACTCCACTGTAAACAAACCTTTAAATAAAAGTCACTCAATCGTCATTGTTACGCAGAACCTTGACCACAAAACGGCTTGTGCGGTGATCACGTGACAACCTAGTTCCCTGTATTACGTAATTTTGTGGTTGAGCAAGTCTGTACATAACGAGATTGGTTCCGTTGGTAGAAATTAGACGCGCGTCAACCCCGTCCCGAGCAGCAGGGTCTGGCGTAGCCAAGGATGGCCGGGCATAAGCGGGCATCAACTTTTGTCCAAATTTAGGGAAAGGGCCTTGGAAAGTCCCTTTCACACCTCCAGTAGCGCACGTGAACACATGTAAATGTACGTAGGCAGAGGCGTAGTCAAGGGGGGGCAAGGGGAGGCATTTGACCCCCCATCACCGTAGTGGTTTTTTTTTAAAAACCTCCGTCACAAGCTTACCAATATTAAACTGACACGCAAATGACTATAAATTATGTGCGCTACTACGCGGTACCACCAGGGGTTGCTAGTGAACGCGCACACAAAACATTCAACTCGCTCGTGAATCCACAGAACGAAAATATTAGAGACACGCTTCTATATTTAGACTAGATTACTCATGTGATAGAGCATTTTCGAATCTAAAGAGTGACCCACTCAAAGGACCTCGCTGCAGCAGGAGTCACAACTTACAAGTGACAAAGGAGACCAGATGACGCTAAGAACCTACTGCCTATGAGGTCATAAAGTGTTAAATGTACCAAGTTTATTTTCTCGAGTCGATCACAATAGATCTTTGTACGGCAGTGCTGCCAGTGTAGTTGGCCTATTCCAAGAGGGCGGTTCTTCAGAACCCCCTGGCTACGGGCCTGGATCAGTCACAAGCTTACAAGTTCTGCTAGCAAGAAAGACCGGTGGGATTTCATGCAATACGTGGCATTTGAATTTTGCCGAGTGAAGTGAGTGAACATGTCATCCTGTCAGCAGTGTGCTAGGACTGCAACACAAGCTGTGGCTAACGTAAAGTAACTTGTATTAGCACTAAAATATTAATGTAGCTCTACCGGACTGTGGATGAATTTGTTGGAGTACAGTTGTGGCACGTGCGATGATGCTCGACGAATATACCTCCATTGAATCATTGATAAAAGATAAGCAATCAGTACTGAAGTAGTTATGTAGCTAGTTGTGTGAGCTGTAATAATACAACACCGTATGTTGGCTAGCCCACCATTGGGTCATTAGCCCTTTTTGCAATCATGAATAATTTTGAGCGTTTCGTGGGGGCATGCTTGCCCCTCCATCACCTTCTGGCTAGCTACGCCCCTGTACGTAGGTACTTGACCGTGTGTTCTTTGACCAACTTAATGTATTGGAGTGCCATTTAATCCATTACATAATTGTGTGTGGGTATATATGGTACTGTGCCATACTCTTGTGGAATCCGCTTAGGAGAAATTAAGGGGCCCGGGTCAAAGTGGGGGCCCCTGGGTAGCTGTAATAAGTATTGCTTTACTTGAACTAACCTGCCCTGTAGACTCAGTACACAACATTCAATCTGCTAGGTCTAGAAAACAATAACTAATAATCATACAAATTCAACTTGACAAGGGGCGGTGGAGCAGGCCAAAGAGTGAGGGGGCCAGGCCAGCTGTAAGCTGAAGACCAAAAAAAAGGTTACTACCTGCTGACAATAGCTGCCCTCCACCAGTTTTATCTCCTTATTCATAACTACACATACGTAGTTAAGTAGCTGGCTACACTGCTTCTGTGACTGCTCTATTAGACTATCTAGAATTGACTGTTCTATTAGAGTATCTCGATCTTCTCTTGCAAACCGGCATACAAGTGGGCGCCTATGAACTTGACAAATATTAGCTGTATGATTGTAATCATGCACCTGTATATGGTTTCAGTACTTTGTCCAGCAGTTTCTATTATTTTACTGTTGATATTAATGGAACAACACATTAATGTGCTACAGTATTCTTTCTATTTCACAATTTCAATGTATGTTACTTAACTTTTGATATACAGTTAGTGACCTGTTTACAAATTACAGTGAGTAACCATTTAAGTTTATACATGTAAGTAAAATAATCTGGTTCCTTTTTAATGTGTATTTACATACATGCAAACTTCAATAACTCAGTTTACATCATTCATAAAGCAGAAGTGCATTGCATTATTACACATCAACACAGTAACTGACATCAGTGTCCTGGGAATGTCATTTTAAATATTAGTTGAGCTGGTGGATAAAATTTCATAAACCTTCAGTGTACCAAAGAAGGGGATGTCTATGAAATTCAATCACAGAGAGAAAATCTATTTTATTATTTTTGGCATTTAAACTTTTGAATCATCATTGAACTTTAGCACAGAATGATACAGTGAAACTATCAATTGCCCTATGCTAGTTGGGACCAATCGACCTACCTGATATCAGTGATATGGTTACTATATCACAAAGTGGTCTCACTAAAGAGGTATCCACTAAGTGAAGTTTTGCTGCATAAACACCTGGTACAGTATTTCAGTAGTATAGATAAATTACCAATATATCAAATATCAGCAAACTGCCATCAATTTTACCATATAATGATTAGTGTATAATAATTGCATAGTTTTTATTGTGATTATATGTAGATCATTCACACAGTACTAAATCTATTGAGTTCACAGGTACATTAACAATCACTAATTATCTGAACCTAACAACAGTCATTCTTCTGGATTGTTCTTTCATGAGTCACTTAGACTGCAGGGCTACTTGCAGCAAACTTCACTGCAAGTTGTTGCAGTTCAGGTGGTACTCCAGTTTTATCAACCCAGTCAAAACGAACTGTCCGAAGTGAAGTAATTGGCAGCTTGTGTTTGTAATCATAGATTTGTTGACCGTCAGTCAAAATGAGAAAACTTTCTTCAGTGGCAATCAAATCAACAGTGACTTTCTTTTGCGGTGCAAAGTCATAGGTGCTAACTTCAAGAGTGACTCCATCACTAAATTTGTCATTGACCTTTACACTTAAGCTTACCACCTTCTTGGTACAGTCAGCAACAAAGTTAAGAATGTAGTTGCCATCTCTGTCTAGTAGTATTGTCCTTGCCCGTCCATCACTGGGGTTTAGGTATATTGACTGTATGGCCTGGCCAACTTGGAAATCAAACACTCCAATTTGCTGTGCCATTTCAAGCTTGTACCACACAATGAATCAATGAACTTCTACTAATGCACTGTACAGTCAGACTAACTGCTTTTATAATCGAAGATCTTCCATTTCTTGCTATTGCACTTACCTGGAAATGCACTTTTAAATTAGTTAAACTATATACACTAACTACATGATACAAATAACTATATACACTAACTACATGATACAAATTCAGTGTGCATACCATATATATGTGACTCCATGTTACTAATTGATCCCAGAACTCTTATACAAGCTGTGGCACAGTATATTATGTAGCTGATGTAATCATGAACCACCGTAGTGGTTCATAATAGAGATCACCTATTTTTTCCAAAATCCTAATAGAGCACATACCTAAACACCACCTTAGAAACCTCTCCCAACTTCAAAAGAAGCCTTAGAAGTTAACTCAGGTCCACTAACAAATATGAAGTCAAAAGGATCTGATAAAAGTACTTTTAAAAAGAAACTGAAATCTGCCATTTTGAGCCATTTTGTTCATCTTATTACTATTTTTCCACAGGCCTATATACAGCTAACTCTGAGTACTTTTTGGGGATAAAAATTACATAGCTTTTCATGTTAAGTATTTCTTCATGTCCATGACCTATTTTTAAATGCACATTACAATAATAACATCCATTCTCAAACAAATTTGCTTCTTGTAGGTTCACTTTGCCATTGATTTGATGTTCTGACTTAGTTTCTACAAGGGTAACCAATGTGTTAATTGTATTAATAAGTATCCAATCTATTTATGTTGAAAAGTTCATTTGGAAACCTTATATCATTACCTATATTTAACCGCAGTATACTAAGTTCATACCAGAGCAGTGTACCACTGCTGTGTTTGACTTATTGTGATCACAAAGCTGCACAAACGAGAAGCCATACTATTGCTGACCACAGCATGCTATACACTGCCTATAGTTGGAGATGTCAAAGCTGTATAGTACAAAGTACAGTCAATAGTAATGAAGCAATACACTGGTGTTTGCTAACTCTGATAATACTAGCTTACTACTTAACAGCTACTATACATGAATTAGCCATCCATCAATGGATTTATAAAAAGTAGAGTAAAAATAATTTTAATAATTAAAACATGGGAATACAGATCGCTGAAAAAGTAAAGAAACAAGAATCAAACAAGCCAGCATGTTAAACACACACAGAGATCTCTATTTGGACTCAAATTAACATTTGTATAGAAGCATTCTCAGTACCTGATTTATGGAGTTTTTCCTTAGTTTCTACCATATCCACTGAGTCCAAATAGAGATCTCTGTGTATTTAACATGCTGGCTTGTTTGACTCTTGTTTCTTTACTTTTTTGAGCAATCTCTATTCGTCCCACGTTTTAATTTTTAAATTTATTTTTACACTAGTTATATTGCATTTCTTGCTATTGCACTTACTGGAAATGCACTTTAGTTAAACTATATATATACACTAACTACATTATACAAATTCAGTGTGTATATCTTATATATGTGACTTCATGTTACTAATTGACACAAGAGCTCTTATATACAAGCTGTGGTACTGTATATAGCTGATGTAATCATGAACCACCGTTTATGGTAGTGGTTCATAATAAGATGTTCTTTCCAAAATCCTAATAGAACATATACCTAAACACCACCTTAGAAACATCTCCCAACCTCAAAAGAAGCCTTAGAAGTTAATTTAGGTCCACTAACAAATATGAAGTCAAAAGGACCTGATAAAAGTAAGAACTGAAATCTGCCATTTTGAGCCATTAATTTTGTTCATCTTATTTTTTTCCACAGATCTACAGCAAACTCTAAATATTTTTTGGGGATAAAAATTACATAGCCTTACATAGTAAGTCTTTCTTTGTGTCCATGACTTATTTTTAAATGCATATTGCAATGTTAACATCCACTTTGAAGCAAATTAGCTTCTTATAGGTTCAGTTTGCCATTGATAAGAGAAACCAATGTGTTGATAAGTATCCATTTAACATGTTTATCTGGAAACCTTTAACCTTATACCATTATCTATGTTTCAACCATAGTTACTAAGTTCATACCAGAGCAGTAGTGTTGTTGTGTATCACTGCGCACTTGACTTATTGTGATCACATACATACAGTAGTTACATGTATGTTAGAAGCCATACTACTGCTGACCACAGTATGTTATACACTGCCTATAATTGGATATATCAAAGCTGTATAGTACAAAGTACATTCAATAGTAAGGAAACAATACACTGGTGTTTGCTAACTCTGATAATATTAGCTGACAACTTAACAGCTGATGTTTATGATGACTGACTTGATATACATGTTTACTACTGAGTAATATCAAGCACCACCATCACCTTTTATTATCATGTTAGCCATCCATAAATGGATTTATAAAAGTAAGCCAACTATAGTAAAAAATAATTAATTCAGGAGCCTTCCTGCAGGATGTGCCATCATAGATACTGTAATATACATGCCATATAGTGCTCCTGAAACAATCTGAGTGCATGCCCTATGCTTGCTGCACTGAGTACCTTAAAAGTCATAACTCTATTGCTTCACTCTTGCACAAAAATATGTATGCCCACTTAGATATCAACATTTGTGATAAGCCATGGTTGTATGTTCCACAATGTGTAGTTTAGGCCAGTGAAGTAAAGATTGATAATGAGACTTTGATATCCATATGGATCATCACATTCCTGCTCACCATCCAGATAATAGATGTGCTTAATGATCAATGGCAGATCCAGGATGGGGCATTTGGGGCAAATTCCCCCCACCTTGTGGAGGAGCCAGCCAAGCTTCTGATTAAAATAGCTACTAATATAAAACTTTATATCAGGCCAAGATCAGTTTATCAACTCAGGAAAACATGCACAATTTATTACAATTCACCTGAAACCAAAGCGAACCAAAGTGAAACTAACTGTAAACCAGCCATCCACATCTTCGTGCATGCTATGCGCTTTTAAAAATAATTGTCGTGTTGCTGTTGTTTAAGACATTTAGAGCCTTTTAAACAGCTTTTAAGACTCTGAAAAGACCAAAACGGAAAAATCAACAGTAAGACACTACTAAGAGGTGATTATTTGCTGCTTCAAAAATGCAGCACTAAACTAGAGAATCTGGCTCTCCCCAACCACCTACAACTCACCTTGTTTGTGCCCCTCCCCTTGCCAGCTCCTGGATCCACCTCTGATGATAACACTTGTTCTGCTGTTTTAGCTGTTCCTGTTGACACCAACATTATTAAAAGAGATTGTGAAATATCATGAACTATGTACTGAGTTGCAGAGATTGTGGAATTTAAAAGTCTGTTAAAATCATTCTTATTGTGATTGGATGTCTGGGATCCTTCTCTCAAAATTTGTCAAGTATTTAAAGGAACTTCCTGGCAAACACCCCATAGCTCCACTTGTTAAAGCTGCTATTCTAGGCTTAGTACATTTACTAAGGAGGATTCTGGGGCTCCCAGAGTTTGGATAGAACTCCGACTTCAGACCCTTATTGACTAACAATCTTATGTATATTTAATGTGTTTTCCAGTGTATGTATACTGGGTTTCAAGAAATAATAATCTGAAAAAAGGCATATTTCAGGTTTTTAAAAAGAATACTTTATTGGTTCCTTAACTTTTGACTTCATATTTTCCAGTGGGGCTATACTTCTTCTAAATTTCTTTTGTGGTTAGAGGAGTGTTCTAAGGTGGTGTTTAGGTGAGTGTTCAATTAGGATTTTAGCTATTGGCTGTACCACTACTGTGGTTTATGATACTGAATATAATAAATTAGCAAAATAATAATAATATTAGGGTCTGTTGTAGCAAAATTTTGCCAAAATTGTGGCACGGCGGATTGAAGCACCAAGTGATTGATTGCTTAGGATGATTGTATAAAGTGATTTCAGAAGGGGTGCCACCATGAACTCACCCTGCATCCCTTTGTACAAACAGCTAATTTTGACAGTCCGCGACATTAAAAGTCATTACATTTACTATATTGAATAATTTGTTTTCCTAACCACATTCCCAAAGGTTAGTTTTTGAATGAGCAGTCCATGACATCCCATAATAATAATATTATGAAAATATATTATATCCACACAAAAACAGCCAAGCTGTGAAAAATGGTGCAGCCTTAAAAAGCCTGGGTGAAAAAGGTTGTGAAATTAAAGGTGGCGGCCAAGAAATGGCTGCGATGATGTTAATGCTAATAAATTTTAACAATGCACACAGCCATTATTAAATTTTTTTATCAATAACACCATTGTATTGGCCACCATGTTTGTTTCACAACTTCTTTCACCTAGGTTTTTTAAGGCCACATGATTTTTTCACAGCTTGGCTGTTTTTGGGCGGATTTCACTTCTTTTTGTACTTTATAAGGCCCCAAAACCAACCTATGGCTGACTTTGAGGTTTGTTTTTACTCACATTTCTTCTTTCTATGTAGATGATTATTGAAGACAGACTTATAAATATATTTCATTACATGATTTAATTCAATATTTTGATAATATTATTGTAATACTCTAATAGAGTGAACATTTTTTTAAGGACTTCTAATAAAACATAGAATGTTCTAGAACAATCTAGTGCTTCTATTGGTAGATCTATGAAATTACAAACGTTTGATTATAAGTAGATTTCAACTAGAAATTTCATTTATAAAGCAGAAATTAAGTGAGGTGATCAGCCAAGGTAGCAGTGGTTCAGTTGTTAAGGATGCAGGTGTTAGGTATGGAGGTCCCTGGTTCAAACTCTGGTAAGGTTTTTTTCGACATTTATATTATATCTGTGTGAAAGATACCTGGTCTAAACAAAACTATAAGTTTAGTGAAAATCAAAGTTGCTAAAATGTAAACACAGCTATTTATGAAAGTTTTTCACATAACTAGTTACTTATTTTCTGTCAAAAGCAATGTCCATGTAACACTGAGTATTGTACACAGAACCCCACTTTGCAGGATAATTGACCTCCTGAAGTTGTAAACAGGTTCAACATACCTAATATATACTTGAGTATAACTATAGCCAGAATTTTGCTATAGCTAGCTATATATTTGCACAATTCTATTTACTAACGAAATGTGCATACATTGTTGTTCTGTTATTGAAATTCTTTAAAGAGATTATCTAATCAGATCAAGATCATCTGATTTATTAATCTATTCAATAACAGAACAGCAATATATGTGAGCAAATAGTGAAAAACTTTCATAAATAGCTATATACATAGGCGGATCTAGGAGACACGGTCAGGGGGACCAAGGGGGCAAGAAGTTTTAGTGCACAACTGTTTATTCCACTGAGAGGATAAGAATGGAATTCTAGTACACAAATATGTGACTGGATTCTGGAAAATCACCCATATGGGCGTGCATGAAATATTTAGAATTTTCATGTTTAGTGAGTTACTACTAAGAGAGGAGGGTACAGTTTTAAAAATATTTCAAGAATTTTCTTGTGATTTAAGGCATTGAGATTGGCTTATAATCATTAACAAGTAGATTTACACAGTAAATCGTGTTATTTGATGATTAAATATTTTAGATGTCAAATTCGCCCATATGGATGATTTTCCAAAATTCTGTCACATATTTATATTCATTTGCATAACTTTATTCAGCATATAGCTGGATGATTGATGGACATACAGGTTTTAGACTGCAGTTGGAGAAAATTTTTAAAAACTAGACCTCGTAGGGTTGAATTTGAGAGAATTTTTGATAGCACCTAGCTAACAAAGTATATGCTTTGCAATGCGTACAAAGGTTGGTTAGCCTATCTGAGACAAACCTGTTTGATGGTAAAGTGTATACTAAATCAAAATAAGGAGTAGCTAGTTTTGTTATGATTTGTAAAAATTGCGACTGTTCTATTAGAGTATCTTGATCTTTGCACAAAAATTCAAATTTATTTGTCTCACTTTCTTTACAGTGTACAGTTTACAGCTGTAACATACTTTTATAACTGTTGTCTTCTATTTGCTCATTGGCTTTCTATATTTCTGAATACAGTGTGAATGCATGATTCTAGTTTCTGGTATCAATATAGTACTGTAGGTCCAAAGGGGGGCAAGAAAAGGGCCAGGGGGGTACAGCACCCCTTGGCCCCTCCTCAGATCTGCCTATGAATAGCTATGTTTATAAATTTCAGAGATTTTATTTTCACTAAAGTTATAGTTTTGTTTAGGCCATTTATTTTTTTGCACATGCAGACATATTATAATAAAACTATTATGGGATATTATGGACTATTCATTCACAAACTAACCTTTGGGAATTTGGTTAGGAAATCAAGTTATTCAAAATAGTGAGTTTTAATTTTGTGGATTGTCAAAATCAGCTGTCTGTATATACAAAGGAGTGCAGGGTGAGTTCAAGGTGGCACCCCTTCTTTATACATCCTAAGGAATCACTGTACAAATTTGGTGATTAAATCTGCTGTGTCATGATCAAATCCATAAGTTATATACTGAACAATGGAATTAACATAGGTCATTGAACTCTTTGGTGAATTTAAAATATTTTGGGATCCTCACTGGTACATACTGTAGCAAAGTTATGAACTGGTATAAGACTCTGCAGCTACAGTGCTGCTATATAGTATGGAGTTTGATGAACAATCACTTCTGTTTTTGATATAGATGAAGAAACTCATTATTTAATTATCAATTTGACTGGGTCCTAACATCCTCAAGGGACTACACACCATCCAAGTCAGGGGCGGATCGGGGGGGTGGGAGGGGGGGGGGGGGGGGCTTTGGGGGCTGAAGCCCCCCCTTTATATTTAGGCTTTACTTGATCAATATGCTGAGTATTATAATGAAATTTTGTCTTAGCATAATTATATGATCACTAATAATACAAATACTCATAAAACCACCTTATAAACATCTTTCCAAGGTATTATCAGTGGATTTATGCTAAAGTTAATGCAACAAGGACCCGGATCAGCATTGGAGGTGCACAAGATCGAGATACTCTAATAGAGCAGTCAGCTAACTACTCTAATAGAACATTCACTGGAAACATGCAGTTGGTTCTGTTACGGAATTTTTCCAAATCTTCCTGCACCTATACATACAATGAAGTGTATTGGTCTGTTTAAAGGGCTTCATTCATCTACTTGTGTAGTTAATATGTATGACAATACTTAATTCAGGTACACAATTTCCATTGAAAATGCTCTCAGGTTCAATCTTGTATTGTCCAAATTTCAAAATTTTCCACTTTCAACATTATTATTCTAACATGCACCTATTCAGTGTTGTGCAATTGTGAGAGGGTGCATCATGTACTTGGTTTCCTGTACCTACCCATTAGTAAAATACTTCAGAGTCAGAGAGCCATACCTATAATCTAAAGGCAGTATATAAAATATCTACAGGCAGAAAATATTAGAAATTTTATGTGGAAATGTCTCCAAATTGCAGTATTTTAGTATCTATTTTTCAAATTTTTCCTAGGAGGGGCATGCCCTCAGACTCCTCTAGTTCCAGCATGCTTCCAATGCTGGGAAGTGTGATTCGCACACCTCTACCCAAGAGATTAGTACCTTGAGTTAGCTCCCCCCTTTTATAAATCCTAGATCCGCCCCTGCAAGTATAGATATAAATGCTAGTTTTAAACTTGCAAAATGTGTTAGATACTGTAGTATTATACCCTATAGCCAGCACTTCTGCTTATCCATGTGATCTTTTCTCTTGGAATGCAAGAAAACTTACTATGACTTTCCACCCTCTTATAAGGACCATAGACTTAAAAAGCATGTAAGGAATTAACACTAAGTGATTTTAATTTCAAGTTGTTGATGTGTGTATAGACACATAGTTAAGCATGAACATGCACGTATGCATGTGTGTATGTAGCAATATTCTGCATAGTGATGCATATACATGTATTTATATGCTTGTGTGATGGAAATGATTTTGTATGGATGTTGATGTTCTTTGTCCCACTTTTCATAGTTGTGTGTGTTTGGGTAGATGCCATCCCCATCATTTTAGAACACATTGTGCATTCCGTTGACTAGAGGCAAAAATCCCATTATACAGTATGATAAATGAAACAGTAGGTTTGTGTGGTAGTAGAGTACTTTCTCAGCAGGTGCCTGTGGTGCAACAATTAAATCAATAATTTTAATGAGTCTTTTATCATACCCAATTAAAGATTCCCTAAATTCTTTATAGTTGTGTAAGTTACATCAGTAATCCGGCTTCTAAACTCATCCATTGAAATATCCAAAGAATTACATTTTTCACGTCTCCTGTTTTTCAAGCTACTGAATGCAATCTGTTGATATACTGTAACCATCTATAATGCTCTCCCATTTGAACATCAAACAGTGATATGTTATTGCTATTATCAAATATGGACCAATGGTTACTGTTATCTGCACTATTGTATGGCCTACAGATTCATCCTTGTATAAAGGGGCTACATGAACTATTAACAAGTTTAATATTAACAAGAATGACTCTTGGATGTTGTTAAATTTATCTTTAAATGGTTTCAGAATTCCATGCTCAGCTAATACGTATTATGCACAGTAATATTAGCAATAGCCAACAAGCTGGCATCCCTAAATAGACCTGATAAGGCAAGAACAATTGCAAGCTGTAAACCTGTCCAATAGAGCACTTTGTCTTTATAAGAACTGAAATGTGTATCCAGCAATGGCTTAAATGTAGTCACCAACATAAATTAAAGTATGACAATTTTCTTGTGCACAGTAGTAACAAATTGAATGGGCAACAAAACGAAGAAGATAACTAAACAGGCAATGTGAATTTTAATCTAAATAGTGCATGGAGCAACAGTATCAACAGACCAAATGTGTTGATTGTACCATTGATAACAGTGAGGTTGAGAATGAAAAGTACTAACACCAAACCAATACCAGCTATTGCTAAAGGTGTTATGATTAATAAATAAACATTGGAACATTCCATGTACCATGATGAGCCAAATACAGCACTGACATCTCCCGCACAGCATATCAGACATGTTAAAATCACACTGTGAGTCAGGAGTGCACAGGTTTAGTCTAATGAGACAGTGTACATACGTATTATGAGACAGAAAAATGTGTAAACTATTTCAATATCCTCTTGGAACAGAAAACATGTAAAACAATAAAAATTTGGACCAGGTATGGATCAATATGAATAAAAGTTGGTGGAAATTGTTTACAAGAGAGCAGAATTTCTTTGTATGGCTTCCTGACATGTAAATTCCTGTAATTATGAGACAGCTGATCACATTATAAGATGGTTATACTTTCAGACTAGGGGTGTAGCCAGGTTTTTTGAAGGGGGTTTGGATTTAATGTCTTAAGGGGAAGGCCTGGGTGCTTCCCCTAGACCATGCATGTTTGAATGAAAATGATGCATACACAAAATGCACCCTTATGCAGTAATATTAAAAGGTGTTGTTTGTGCATCTAACTAGCTAAAACCTACACACTGCAGTGTATTCAGCTTCTATAAATTATAAACCTATTGTAAACTAACTAATCTTCACTTTCAAACAGCATACTGACATCCAACTTCAATTTCCTAGCACACAGAAGCCCTCCACACTCGAGTCCCTTAGTTGGCAATACTTTTCAGCTATACATTATCTAATCCAAAACAGCCAAGCTGTAAAAAATATTGTGGCCCTCAGCTATGGTGAAAAAAGATGTGAAATCCAAGGTGGCGGCCAAGAAATGGCTGTGATGGTGGGTTAATTAATAACAGGTGAATTTGTTGCCGCTTGGTCTTGACACAAAATTAAAATTTTAACCATTATAGCTAATAACCTACCATCACAGCCAGTTTTATTCAGTTCAACTTAGTTTGCAGAGGTAAGCTGCAGCCAACATGTTTGTAGCTGTAGTCTTAGCAACCAGTATATTTGTCGAGGTCAGATAGCAGCCAACATATTTGTAGCTGTAAACTTAGCAATCAGCTAGTATGTATGTAGAATTCAGCTAGCAGCCAACATGTTTGTAGCTGTAGTCTTAGCAACCAGTATGTATGTAGAGGTCAGCTAGCAGAAAACATGTTTGCAGCTGTAATCCTAGCAACCAGTATGTGTACAGAGGTCAGATAGCAGCCAACATATTTGTAGCTGTAGACTTAGCAACCAGCTAGTATGTGTGTAGAGGTCAGCTAACAGCCAATATGTTTGTAGCTGTAGTCCTAGCTAGCAACCAGTATGTGTGCAGAGCTCACGATCAGCTAGTAGCCAACATGTTTGTAGCTGTAGTCCGCAACCAGTATGTGTGTAGAGATCAGCTAGCAGCCAACATGTTTATAGTTAGCAACCAGCATGTTTGCAGCTAGCCAGCTATAGCAACCAGCATGTGTGCAGAATTCAGCTAGCAGCCAGTAACTGCTGTTAGCAGCCAGCCAATGGCAGCCTTCTTGTTACACCTGCATGTTTGTTGGTCCACATCTAGCAACCAGCTAGCAACCTTCTTGCTACATCTATCAACAGATTCAACACTCATGTTACACCTTTAATCTACCACATGTTAGCTGGCAACCTGCATAATATGAGAGGTGGTCTGCATCTGTCTGATTTATTAATCTATCCTGGATTGGATATTCTTATGCAGTTGAATGCACGCATGCTCGAAAGCACTGATAGTTGTACAAAACAGTACCATGTCCTGTGCACGTGACAATACAGCAGAGCAGGATATTTTATACATGTCAGATATTTTAAATGCAATACCAACTCTAGTCTGTGCACACAAACTGTTGTAGCTATTATAAACTGGCATCTGAATTTCAATTCACCAATTGCAAACACAGCAGATTTGTATGTAGTGGCACTGTCATGAGTATTAGTGAAAGTAAACAATAACCTCCAACTCTTGGTATCCATCGTCCCACCTCTGGGTGGCTATCACATACTACTATATTGTCCTGGTTTGTACGGTACATAGATCATCATAACTCACTACACTGCTTGAAGGTTCTTAGTTTACTAATTTGTTAAGATGCCTTACTGTAGTTATACTGATAGTAAAGTGTCAGTAAACTTAAGTATATGGAACATAATTATTTTACTAAGTTTTAAACTCTCAGTAAAACATCAGTGAATGCGGGTTTACTGAAAAACTACTAAAATAACAAACAATTAACTGTTCCATATACTGGGGATATACCATTGTAGTAAACTAAGATACTTCAAGCAGTGCTATTTCACTACATGCAATAATGTATGCTAGAATATTGTATGTACAGTTGGACTTCTCTTATACTTATAGGACTTAAGATCCATGTACATAGCTATATATAATTATATAGAACAATGCTGTATTCATGATTGTCATATTCCATAATCATAATATGCATGTCAAACTTGTCATTATTTTCTGTAAATTCTTTACAAACCTCAGTAACGTCAAGAATTTGTATAAGGCTACTTGAAACTCTATAGGCTGATCTTTATAGCATAATGATAGGTCTTATTGCATGGCTTATCTGGTGCAGTCAAATACAGGAAATTGCAAATGCTGAATATACAGTTAATTGTTTCATTTAACTTATTGTTGTTAATACCATAATCCTGTTCTCTTACAGATATTAATTTTACTGTAATAGTTACTGATTGTTGAATAGGCTCTAAAACTTATAGCAACTATTCCTTCAATACCAACATTGGTTATCATGTATATTGGCAAATAACAGACTTACAGCGGTAAAGAATTACTGATCCATTGAAACTGTTTATGTCATTGTACAATTGTGTGCTAACATACATCACCATTTTCTGTAAAATTAATATTTCAAACTTTAATTTGATATTTTCAAATTTAGCAAACACACTTGTAGAGGCAGTAAGTATAATATGACAAGGGTTCATGCCGATGAACGAAATGTCAGTAACATTTCATAGTAACAAGTCAGTACTGAGGTGATGTTGACTTGAATTTGAGTATGAGAGGTGAAATATTTATCAGAGTTGTTGACATAGTACTGGAGAGTGTGATGAACATTCTCATCATTATCAGGTTTTACAAAATACTCATTATAATTCAATCTGCATGTCAACAATGCCAATAATAACATCACAAAACATTCCTGGTGGCATTTTGCTCTATTCTGTAGCAGACAAAGTGTGTTATGTTACTATTCAAAATAACACTGAGTTGCTTGTGAAGATCATACTCAAGATACTGTTTGTAACATGCTAATGCACCCAAAAACTAAGCAAATGGGAACAAGGATACTATCACATACATGACACAACAGACCTAAGTCGTATAACTTTTTCATATGAATGGAATATCTGCACATTATTACAGTAGCTAGAAACAATGGCAAGTTATGTAGTCTTGTACTAAATATATATAGTCTCTAACTACATGAAAATGGCAAAAGTAACACATGGTAAGAGAAACTACATCATGATGAGATTTTGAACTGCATAAGCAAATTGTTGTCATACCTAACTGTTTTTATACACCACATACATTGCAATATGACTTCTGTGCAAATCAATATTAATGTGTATGTGTGCAACTGTACAAGTGCCAATATTCATATTTCCTTGGTATACTCATAAAGCAGAAGATATTATAAAAATACAGTGTATTAATGGATTCAGTTAATTTTTACCCTTTCCTGCAAATGTATCATAGCCAAAAACTAATAACCATACAAATTCAACTTGACAAATATTAGCTACACGATTGTAATCATGCACTTATTTATGGTTGCAGGAGGACTATGTCCAGCAGTTTCTATTTACAGTTGATAATGGAACAACATAACGTGCTACTATTTCACAATGTTGCTTAACTTTTGATATACAGTGTGCTTTCAATTAGTGACCTGTTTACAAATTAGTCAGCAATGGCAGCAAGCAACAATTCAAGTTGTGGAGTTTTTAATAGGTTGGTACATACGTAATCTTATGTTCATTATGTACTGTAATGGTATCATGTACAACTAGAAGACATATTATGTTCTTTGTTACAGTTTATACAGAGTGAAACCAGTTCCACGGCAATTATAGCTCTACCTAGTTGAGATGATAATCACACCCAGCAATTTTCATGGATAAATAAATCTTACTGATTAGGTAGCAACTATAGTATAATGGTTTACTAGTATCCGTAACTATAGCAATATTAATATCTTCTTTCTAATGTAGTATTAAAAATAGTAGCTACCATAATACTACAGATTGATGATCGCTAGTCTAATCACAGATTTACTACACTGCAGAGTACAGGGTATTATAATACTATACATGATGTCTCTGTGTGCCAGAGAGTACACCTTTAAAGTGAAAACTGAGAAGACTTGTGCACATGGAAAAGTGTCAGGGGTAGCTATAATGTACAACTTACTATTTCGGGTAGCATTCACCAATATATTGACAGTCAGACATCGAACTGGTTAATGGAAGTTTTAGTCTTATGGACTGAGCCTTCCAGCCATGGTCCTTTGTTGGCATTGGCTACATCAATTGAGCTACAGGGGCAGATCTAGGATTTCCCAAGGGGGTGCTAAGCTAGGGGAATCTATATGTAAATTAAGAAAAGTAGCAACTGGTACAACTGGTGTAGCTAGTACATGCAGTGTGCGAAGTACACTCACATGCATGCTTTTTTCAGAGGGGTCTGGGACATGAACCCCACAGGAAAAGTTTTCAAATTTAGCCTACCAAGATTGAATTTAGTAATAATTTTGACTGAATTTTATTGAATAAACATAAGCATTGTAAGCCACTTTAAACTAAATATTCTAATATTTTCTAGCTGGCAATGGCATAATACTACAGCTGTCATTTAAAGAGCACAACATAAATATTGCAGAGTTCAAAGTTGAATTCCAAGGGGCCTATGCAACCTCCGCAAGCTGTATTGTTTGATTATCGATGCTAATGAGTAATAACACTAAAAGATGAAACCATGATAAAGAATATTCTATGTTCACACTGTAGTTATTGTAAGGCCCCTATTTGGTGATTATTAGTTTCTCATCCACCGCCCTCATCCTTCTTAAGCTTCCGCATGGTAAGCCATTATTTACTCTGCGCATGCTCAGAAGAACACGTGATACCAAACTGTTATAATTTTTGTTGATGAACGCTACAATGCGCTATATATCACCAGGAGAACTGTTGTTTTCCTTAGCAAATTGCTGCAGTGCCAGTTGCAATCGTGCTCTATCGACTTCATCAAAGCAGGCTTTCAGCTGACTGTCGAAAAACAGTCGGCGATCATGAAAAGTAGTGAAGGAAATGTTTGTAGTAAGAAAAAAAAGACAATTTGGAAAAGGTCTGTACATCAGTGTGTTAATATTATAAAATAATGGTATAATGGTAATACCCTCCCGCCCGCATCATAATAATTAGAAAGGCTGGATGAGAAACTAATAATCATCGAATAGGGGCCTAAAGAGTAATTTCTTTGGTAGTTGGAATTAGGTGATGGTATACTTTTGCCAGTAAATTAAATGTTGATAACTTTATAATACACCTAAATCAAGATCAAGACTCACGGTAGTGAGTCGCGCGGCCAAGAAACTACAAAGCGCACGCCCAATTAAAACACGCGCGGCCACTACTGTTTACGTGTAGGGCCGGTTTCGCAATATTAGTCCTAAATTACGCAACATCTCTCAATAGATTTGCATTGCGTTACGTGATAAAAAATCTTTAGGAGTCGTTATCATCATCATAGTTTTCTTGCGACCTCGCTAAAATAAAAAAAGTAACCATCGCAAAATAAAAAAAATAGGCGTATTTCACTTTATTTCTCTACCTTATGTTACAACTACTGTCACGTTATACCAGTCAACCAGTCAACATAGCCGTGTTTGTATAGTCCATCTAGCACTGACATTATTCAATCCTGGTTTGCCTATACGCGTATTTTCTTCAATCAACCTCTAATCCCTACAATAACTTTTAAAGACACGACGTGGACACAAACTCTAATGCCTGATAAACAAGTTGTGACAGCATGCTGAACCGTAAGTTCCCTAGGGATGGCGTTTTAAGCAGAAATCTTTTAAATTCCATTTAGTACCACACCCCATGCGAGCGTTTATAAATCGCCAGTTGTCTTATGGTTTGAAGAACAAAATCACTAGCGAAGGTGCTTTAAGCATACTCTTCAATTCTCTATTTACATGTACTTTTTAATAGATTAACCACAAAGGCCGATAAGGTGAATACAAAAGGTAACAAGCCTTTAGGGGTTACCACCTCTATGTAGTGTGTACCATGTAGCTTGTGTTGTGGCTTTCATTAAGTATTATGCACACACAAATGGTGCAACAAAATTTTGTAATGGATTGCTCAAATGTGGTTGGTGGTGTTGTGGCTCGAATGTGGTTCGTGGTTTGCCAGTGACCATGTATGAGTTGGGGTTGGTCCACACAACTTACGCAATATTCAAATTTCATGATGGCCATGATAATTTCTTGCCATATGGTAAACATACAACAATGTGTAACAACGTTAATTAACATCACATCAAGACTTGACTAAAAATAGTTCCAACAATAGTGATGATTTCTTGTATGTCAGCATGACGATACTGAGACCTGTAAAAGAATAAGCAGGCACTGAAGTTAACCTTAAATTAAACACTCATGCAACTGACCTGGAACATCGGTCGCAACACCAAAAACACTTGTTTCGATATCTGATGACACAATCCAGCAGGCACTGAATCAAAAGAGAATGTACAAAAAATCAATATGCCGGGCTGTGTCAATAATAGCATGGATAATCAAAATAAACAAAAATTATATCCCAGGCTAAGTGAATGAATAACATAACTGTTGGGTAAGCATGTTAAACCAGAACATTAGGACATTAGTCAAACCAGAACACTAGGACATTAGTCAAACAAAAGTACGATATCACAACTTGGTCATAATACAATGTTTGTACCACTGGACTTCACACTGGTTGCCCAAAAATTGTGCCATTCCGGGACAACAGCATAATATTATGAAACAAATAGTTACTACAACACAGAAGGCTTACTGTTGCACTGTCTACACTGATATACCATAATTTAAAACATAACAGGTGGGCATTAAATACAATACACTTAATATCTGGGTACTAGGAAAAATCACTAACATCACAACATGTAAACTGACCTGGAAATTAACACCCTTGATGCCACTACAGTCTACACTGGATACTTGTTCGAACCCATCAACACTATGCCTGATACATCTGAGTAGACTGACCTGCAAATTCACATCACTAGTATACAGTGATAATTGATAACTGCAAAAACAACAATTGCAATAATACAATTCTGTACGTCAACTGACCTGAAATTCATGACACTCAATACCGAGATCTGTAAAAGAATAAGCAGGCACTGAAGTCAACCTTAAATTAAACACACATGCAAACTGACCTGGAACATCGGCCGCAACACCAAAGACACCTGTTTCGATATCTGACGAAACAATCCAGCAGGCACTGAATTAAAAAGAGAATGTGCAAAAAATCAATATGCCAGGCTGTATCAATAAAGGATGAATAATCAAAATGAACTAAAAATATATATCCCATATGCAGATTAAGTGAGTAACATAACTGTTGGGTAAGCATGTAAACCAGAACATTTGGTCATTAGTCAAACAAAAGTACGCTATCACAAACTGGTCACTGATAATTGATAACTACAAAAAGAACAATTGCAATAATACAATTCCTCTGAATGTCAACTGACCTGAAATTCATGACACCTGTATCTTTGTTCCTGCATGGTCTCAACTTACATATGTGACCGGATTTCACATAACAAGGCTTCCACACACACAAAATCAAACTTACGTTTTTACCAGAAATGGATTGCTGGCCTAATACACTATCACATTCCACACTGTACTTCCTTCAGGACTGGCAAGTCTGGTTTCTGTGGCAGCTTTCTTCCGACCCTGTCAAAGCCACGAGTGGGAGATTGGCGCCATTGGATGGCCATGGCTTTGTGATAATGGTGTGTAGTGAGCTGGGACTTCACAGAGAGCTCACCAATAGTGTTCTCGGTCAATTTGGAGTGATTTGAGGGCCATGGGGAGCCCAAACTTGGCCTCTGGATTCCAATCGTCTTCTTACTCCATTTTATACCCGTATATTAAGACCACCATCCACCCCCACCCTCCCACCCTATTACTATCACCTGTGATATTATTACCCACTCGAGAAAAGCTGCCCAAAACAGAGCTAATTTTGGGTATCAGAAATGTATACACCCACTCAGTGATAGCTAGTAAATAGATGCATACTTGGTGCAAATTTTGCTTGCACAGCTGTAGGCACTGGGAAGTTATTACACAATGATTACTTAAAATCGCCATATCTCCTAACGAAGTTTTGTGCGTCGAAGCCGGGTTTTGTCAAATTCAGTCACATATGTACCATGATCACATTCAACTGCTAGTGGATAAACCAGTATGACCAGATGGCCTGCAAAAACCAACAAGCAGGTGTTAAATACAATACACATACCTAAAGCCTGGAATATGAAAAATATTATATAAGCATTATTCCACACTGATATAGTAATAGATTATAGGATGTTGTGGAACTTACCTAAACGTGTAAACTTGAACATGAGGACAACTGCATAATCTGGACACTTGGAATTGTCCATGCAATACCTGATGAACGACAAGTAGGTACTAATGACATTCACTTCAACATTTTATCCCAGCTGGGTGAATCTCTTGTAACTGAGTAAAAAGGTGTTTATTTTCCACCTGCAACCAAAGTTCTACATTTCTGTGGTTGGGTGTACATAAACTGACCCGGAAAATCAGTATGCCATAGGAGTATGGAAATAGTTCCTTTCCTTCTGTTGTGACATTACTTACAGCTGACTGGTAAATGATCATCAATGTCCCCATGGACCCCAACAATGAGTATACCAATAACTTCACAAGTTGGAATGAATTTCCTTTCAACATGTGGTGGAATGAATTTCCTTTCAACATCTGGTGGACAGGTCCAAAAACCCTATCGCACAAACACGGTGAATCAGTGTATGGCGATGTGACACGTTGCACAAACTTCACTCCTCGTTTCGTTAGCATTCAAGACCGGCATATATCATAGAGTCCCTCAGTATTCTTGATTCTTACTTTTTCAAGCGTTGCTCAAGCGATGTAGTTTTTCACGAGGGGCTCGAGTTTCTCAGTAAAGTCGAGCCGATTAAAGTACGCTTCACCATCCAGTTACATTCTTAAACCATTCAATTTAAAACCATGCATCATGAGTGTCAGGGACTTTCCACGAGATTTCCCCTAAATAGATCACGTGTTAGTTGTCAATCTGGTGGATTCTGGTGGTATACATGGTTCAACAATGCGGTAAGTGTAGTATAAGCTGTCAATGAATAATTGTTTGTGCACTGCTAAACTAAGTTATTTTTGTGTGATAAGCATGCTTGAGGAAGGGTCTGGGGGACGAGACTAATGTTTTGACAGCAGTTGATGGACAGCAGTTGATGATGGACAGCAGTTGATGATGGTCAGGCAAAGAACTGCGAGAAGAAATAGTATGATAGTAGGGAAAAATTTCCACTCCTATAGCTCTGCCTAGGGGCATTAACTAGCATTATCTACAGCTACTGTATTATGTTGCTGATATGTACATCCGGGCCAAGAATAAAGGTGAAAGTGGTAGTAAGGCTCAATCCTATTATTCTGCTGAACAGGCAAGGGAGTCTGGGACTCTGGGGACATGTTCCCTCAGGAAAGTACAAGTACTACAACTTTTTTGTTTTAATTGCTTCATCAAGTATAAAAATTTCAGTCAAAAGGTGATGATCGAGCTCTGGTCTTATGCACTGGTTGGAGTGGTTGTATCGATACTGCACTGTGACATCCTTGAGGGGTTAGTGCTGGCATTGTCCATGGCAATACTATTCCATCTCCCCGAGTCTTGATGATTGAGTTCTCCATTCCTTTCTCTGCTGCTCCAATCCTGAAGTTGTGACCACAGTCAAAAGGTGACGATCGAGGCTCTGGTCTTCCATCTATACTGTACTGCAACACCCTTGAGGGGTTAGTACCGGCATTGTCCATCGCAATACTGTTCCATCTCCCATATACAAGTCTTGATGGTTGAGTCCTCTATTCCTTTCTCTGCTGCTCTAATCCTGAAGTTGTGACCAAAATATTAAAAAATGGTTATAACATGATAAATGATTATGATGATAACAATTACAAATGTATTTATAGCTGTGTAGCAACTGTGAACTAATTAGGCACTTGCAAGTTTAATTAGGTTTCTGAAGCATTTAGCATGCACAGATATGAGATATATTCATGACGTGCAGGCAGTAAAGATAAATTTACTCTAATAGAACAGTCATACTACACCGTAAATTCATACTTCCGAATTTACGGTCATTATTATGTATGGATTTTACTGACTCTCCAAGATAATATTCTGCATTAATGTTAATTGCTCATTTCCAAAAAAATTACCTTTTAAACCAAATGTAGAGTCTATCACTGACAAAAATGAGTGATATCCACCCCAAAAACACCTTCGTTGTAAAAAAGGCACGCCCAAGAAACTACAAGTACCTGGAACCCAATGTAAAAAACAAAAAGAAAAATCAGCTTAGCTGAAGTGAAAAGTAACTGGTAACTTAAAGAGCTGATATCTGAAGCGGCTAAGAATACAATTACTAAAGTTTAATTCCTTGCAAGAACACCTTGGCTATAAAACAGGTGTATACATGAAAGTAACTGGCAACTGAAATGGCTGATATCTGAAGCGGCCAAGAATGAATGGTCATATATATACAACTAATTCAAAAATTTAACACTAAACCTTTATAATTCAGCTGTGTTCTATATTCACTCTTGCTGCATCGTAAAGTAATTTCTTTTAACTCTAATTGGCTGGTAATTTGGCCGCCTTTTTTTGCTCTATTATACTGACTATTAAAAAAGGCGGCCAAATTACCAGCCAATTAGAGTTAAAAGAAATTACTTTATGATGCAGCAAGAGTGAATATAGAACACAGCTGAATTATAAAGGTTTAGTGTTAAATTTTTGAATTAGTTGTATATGACCATTCATTCTTGGCCGCTTCAGATATCAGCCATTTCAGTTGCCAGTTACTTTCATGTATACACCTGTTTTATAGCCGAGGTGTTCTTACAAGGAATTAAACTTTAGTAATTGTATTCTTGGCCGCTTCAGATATCAGCTCTTTAAGTTACCAGTTACTTTTCACTTCAGCTAAGCTGATTTTTCTTTTTCTTTTTTACATTGGGTTCCAGGTACTTGTAGTTTCTTGGGCGCGCCTTTTTTACAGCGAAGGTGTTTTTGGGGTGGTAATACATACTTTTAATTGCAACATACAAGTAGGAGGTATGTATACAGTAGTTGCTTTAAAGTTATTTTAAAAGGAAAATGTGAAGCTTGATCAAGTAAAGGGTACATCCACCAGATGCTGTAGCTGCAGCTTATAAAGATGTTTAAATTTCACTAGAATTAATGCTTTATAGTTGCAACTAAAGTATTTCAACCCAAGTAACAAGTTTGTACCACTAACTACCACTAACTATTAGATATTCTATTAAAAGAAGTTATTCACACACTAATGTTTCAAATAGAATTGATGTCATGTGATTCAATGGTATATATTATATTAAAATGTATAGAATTTTAGCTTTTGAGTGATTGGTATGGCAGGATGTTTGGCACATTGGCGGGATAGTAGTACACACTACACAGGTCAAAAAAGAGAAGTTCAGTTTCAGTAAACACACTGGTATTTGTATATCTTGTAGTTTTAATGAGTGATATTCTATTAAAGTAGTTGACTGTTCTATTAGAGTATTTTGATGTTTAGCAGCTTTTTAGTGGTTTTATCTCTGAAATATAACTTTGATTCCTAGAAAATATCTCTTTCCTTCTTGTTCTTTCTTGCCCATGTATACTTACAGTGTAAGATGCAATTGCACCAGTACTGTAGCTTTCACTGGCTCCCTAGCTAGCACACAGTAAAATTTCAGGGATGGGTGTTTCAGCACTTTTGCATCCCCCTAAATCTGCCCTTGTAGTTACATGTAGGTAGTAGGCCAAAATCATCTATGAACTTTCAGCTGAAGCATAAGATGAGTGCTCATTTAGCAATTAGCATTTCAGTTCATCTTTCTCCGTAAAATTCAGAAATCCCAAAAACAGGAAATGACCAAGAGTTGGCCAATGATGAGAAGCATTTGGCAGCTGTAGAGAAGGTGGGATCTGATTTCATTCTCTTAGTGGTGAAAAGTTTTGGAGTCTGGACACCTTTTGCTTTAAAGACTTTATGAACAATTGCTGACCTTACCACCCCCCGTAATGGTGTTCCTCCTACACTAGCAAGAAAGAACCTGCTCAAACAACTTTCTGTTGCGTTATATGCCAAAATGATCCTGAGGTATTGGGCACTTCAGGGTACTGATGTTGATGACAATCCCCTTTTCTCTTAGTTATAGGTTTAGTCTGTAGTTGTAGTAGTTTATAGTATAAGTAGTTAGATAATGTATGTACCATGTTGTTGTTGTTTTTCATATTTACACATTTCCAAGAAAAAATAGGAAATGCAGAATTTTGGTGGCCTACGAAAAAAACCTACCCTTCTCCTGGGATTTGGAATTCAGAGGTTTCTCCAAACCTCTAAGGAGAAAATTTGAGAATATGAAAGTGCATGCAGTGTGTTAGCGCTTCGAAAAATATTTATGCTGCTCATACGCGTATACGGATATGGGACGGAACAGTCATATTTAGCGTGCGTCATTAAAAGAAACCGGTTATTACTGTTGTTTATAATTAGCAGGGACATAAGTGCTAATCCGGTGCGATCCGTTTTCGCGTCATTGCTTACCAACTGTAGCTTACAGTATGGCTAAAGCACATGACAAAACTAAGGAAGCAGAAGCAGCGACAAAATCAATGTGTGATTACCTGAGACTGCGTAAAGTATGGTTTGATGATAAAAAGCCTAAATCCAAGGCAGACAAGAAACTGAAGGTTAGTAGCTAGCTAACAAAGTTAGCTACGCTATATGGATAACTAGCTCACAGTACAGTGTACTATAACGAAGAAGTTATAACTTACGTGCCACTACAGTAGTTACCCACCAGGACTAGCTACCTGCAGAGCTGATGAAAATGATAATTGAAACAGTGGTAGCTAGCTATGTATTTGATGAGTTCGTGTACCATGGTTAGCTACTGAATACTGATTGTTGGAACTATCTAGCTGTGTGGAAATAAGGCATGCTTAGCTAGCTATACTGTTGCTTAGCTAGCTATACTGTAGCTAGACTGTAGTCATCAATGCACGCAAAAACTACACTTGCATGTAGTTGCACATGCTATAGCCATAGCAGGAATGTGAAGTATAGTATTTCAAGCCAATTAAATGCTTAGCATATAACTTTTAATGTTACCCTCCATTGCTGCAAACTTGCCATCCAGGAACAGTAGCTATATCAAACTCTTAAACCTTTTGCAGTTGCTTTTTGAGATTTCTGCAGTGGTAAGATTCAGTGGTGAACAGTACTATTATCTACTAACACACAACTATACATGTAGCTATAGTTGCCATGGCATTTTGAGGCATATATATGCCTCAGAGATTTAAAAATCTGAATCCTCTTAACTTGTACCTCGTATTTAAAGCATGCAATAAATGTAATTGTTCTGCAATCTCAAACTATTTAGTCAATAACTATAAATACCACAAAAGCACTGTAGAGTGTATGACTAACCAAAGTTGAGAATCCAGAAATGCTACAAGCTACTAGGTAGCATTTGTCTTATAATAGAATATCATAAACATACACTATAGTCTTCATACATCTCCCACTTACACAAGACTGACTTACGCTTAGCAGAATGTCCTCGGGCTAGGTAATAACTCATCTGAGGTATTGATTCCATACTTTGTTTATAACTATTCATTATTATTTATTTGTTCAGCTAGCCATAAAGTATTGTTTATTGTTTCAGTATATGTGGGTGCTTATGTATATCACAAGATGAAAAGCCTTTATTTATGGTATATGTGTTGTCATAGTGGCCACAGTGACCCTCCATTTTATATTAGTCTATGAGCAATAGTAAAGCAATTGTGTATGTGCTAGCATAATGTGCCTATTTTGATTGTTAGAAATGGAGAAAAGGATGGTTAGTATTTAAAAGTGAAAGCATTCCAGAGAATTCCACATTAAAGTATTACAAAACTGAGGAACAATGGATGACATCACCAGAGAACAAGAATGTTATTTGTGAGCCATTAAATGACATGATAATTTTGAGGAAAATTCACTTATCTGGAAAACCTCACATCTTAGCTGTGGTATTCTCATCACATTCACTTTGGCTATCTTTTAAATCACATACCAGTTTGACAACATGGATGGAAAAATTATCACATATAATAAAATCAAGTGAGCAGTAATATACTATATGGTATTTCTTTGATGTATTCTTTAATGAATTCAATTATTTATATAGTACAATAACAAAACATATATGATTTTCTCTTAATATATATTACCAACAATTGCAAAAAAACAACTTGGTATTTACTGTAATTGAATATTTTGCCTCATGATGGCTTAGTGTAAGGCTCAGTCAAAGTCATAGACATTGTTTAGTTAGGGAATCTGAAATATTATAAATTAAATATCTATAGCTACATGGATCAATTTCAGCCAGTGTAATCTGATGCCTTCATTCCACTGCAAGAATTCTGGGAAGTCTACACAACAGGTATAGTCATGACACATCATGAAGTTGAAGACCTGCACTGCATTTGTGTGGATGCAAGTAGTAACTTGATCCCTACTACCACTAGTCAACCTGCAATCACCTAGACTAGTCCCTGAGCAAGTATCTAAAAAGCCACAATGTCTACTATAGGACTCAAATTCTCTCTGCACTCAACCTATTGTATAAGCACTTAATTAAGCATGACTTATTGTACATCTTTGATGAACTATGATAACAAAATTTGTGACCATGCAGGCCTGCAAAAACAGGGCATATGGGCACATACTACATCCTTTCTTACTACTGGTCATATCACAGTACATGGAATAAAATATGTGTATTCTGTAACTTACTTTAATGTTTAAATTTACCATAATAATGGCACAAAAAGTTATGAACGATGAAGTTTGAAAAGGTAGACAAATTTTATATGCCCACATGCTCTGATTTCACAGGTCTGGTCACACACACATTATTATGTAACTTCATTCTAGATACAGTAAAAGTGACTAGCTATACGTACAAATCTCATTTAATGAAACTGTAGCTCTAGCATTCATGTACATTCTTGATGTCTGCAACATTATGCTGTCATTAACAACTTAAAATCTTCTATCACCTCTTTTAACATTGAAAATTTCATAAATTTTACAACTGGGGACTGCCAGTTATCTAGTAGAATGGTAACAGTATATAAATAATAATCTATGGGATTTACAAAAATTCAAAGCCCCTGAGGGTTTTTAATCTCATAGAACCCTGGCTCTTGATGTCTAACTTTATATTTATCATTATTGTACCTTAACAGCTGCTTGTAAACAAGAAACATATCAACAATTAGTAGAAACAAGCCCTCTACACCTCCCTCTAATTAAACATGGCTGTTACTATCCATTTAAATTCCCATGTGTTGCCAATATTACAGGTACGTAATTGCCATGTTTCTTATTGCCTCAGAACATGGTCTCTGTAGGACATGAATGTGGCACTATGGGATTTAGAGACTATGTTTTCAGTTAATCAAATTTCAGCATCAAACTTGTTGTAGTCTAAGAACAGATTATTTTGTTCACGATTTTCAATTTTATAGATTACTACAGTACCTATACCATAATAATAAATTTTTATAATTACTGTATTTCAAAGTAGTTTAGCCAGCAGTAAAGGATAGCTGTTAGTGGACCATCAGTACACTATACAATTATGTAAAATTAATACCAGTGTTAAAATAATTTTAGCATGGGAATAGAGATCGCTGAAAAAAGTAAAGAAACAAGAGTCAAACAAACCAACATTTTAAACACACAGAGATCTCTATTTGGACTCAAAGGATATGGTAGTAACTAAAAGTACTTTTATTGGTTCCTTTTCACTTCATATTTTCCAGTGGATCTATACTTCTTCCAAATTAACTTCTAAGGCTTCTTTTGTGGTTGGGGAGCTTCATAAGGTGGTGTTTAGGTGTGTGTTCTATTAGGATTTTGACAAAAAACATAAGCGATTTCTATTACCATGTCAACTTCAGTTGCAACTTTCTGTGTGCTGTAACACAGTTTTAGTACAGGAGATGCAAGTGTAATGTTGTTACACTTTGGATTGTAACTCTTTGTTGAAACTTTCCACGATTTCAAATTGGTATAATGATATATGCCAGGATCATATGAAACTATATATAATGAGCCACCAGGTGTATGTTTAGGCATGCAGACCTCAAACCACAGCTAAGTATATGAATACCTACCTGCAGCTGGGTATAATAAGTATATACTCACCTGTGGTTTAAGGAACATGGCACTATAATGCGTTTTATGCCTACTTGCAGACTAATAGCCCACGACAAATGGCAGTACAATTGATCATCCAAGCCTAATAGCCTTGTTCACTGGGTTACCAATCACCCAAGCCAGTGAGAGTCCACCCTCTGGATTCATTTTATAGACACACTTCATGACTTCAATGATGGATAGCAGCAGTTAACATTGATCCTAGTATATTTGTTGATATGAACGGACAAGTTCTAGGAATATAGTAATATGTATATACTACAGTAAGTCCCACAATTGATCATCCAATGTCAGTTGCTAGAGGAGGCCTACAAACAACTCTACTATGCCAAACTATGGCAAATTATGCATGAGTTCTGTTAGTTTATGTGTGTATGGTGTGTTAGTGTTTTGTATAATATATAATAGTGTGCATTAATTTTGAGGCATGCTATATTACTGTATCATCTATTTCAGTGTTTTGTCTTGGGGTTATTAACAGTAAATATCCTTTGACTTCGTAATCAGGGTGTATAAGTGCAATATACATTGTAGCTATGGTTCATACTATTTTATACAGTATAATGTGTCTATTTGTTTGTTTCTTAGAGCGTTATTTGGTCCAGCTAGTTAAGAGCACCAATGAAGCAATCAAGCCAGCTACTTATTTGCTACAAGTTCACTCAGATAAAATCACTGGATACAGGACTGCTCATAATAATTTAAAAGAAACTGCTTGGAGCTGGGATATATCTACATTTTATGCTTATCGAGTACACAAACTATCAGTGACAGAAATTGAGATAATAATTGGAAAGTTAGTTATGTGCTCATTATTGTTTGCAAAATTCAAAACAAATTGTAGTGCTGTAAATCTAACTAATAGCATTGTCACACTCATTCAATTTAGCAATGTTCATTCTTTGACAAATTGCTTTCTTACACCATTTCTCAGTTGTCAGGAGGAGCTGTAAAATAAACACAATACTTACAGTATTTGTAATCAATTTCGATAAAACCTGAATCTAGTTCTTTTGCAACTCTGAATACCTTATCTAATCAACAGCAGCAGTGTTAGAGAACTATCATTCTTGATTATAATATGCTTGTAACAGTCGATACATTGCTGTTGGACAAGTACCGTGCATAGTGTGCTAGCTTCTTTTCAACTAATACTCTATATTCACAGATACAATGTAGGCAAGAATGATCAAATGAACATTATAAATCACCTCCAATATGCATTTTCCTCATACTGAGAAGGGAAACCATTCATACAATGAAGCTTCCTGCCTTGCCCGCCTTGCCTGCCTGCCTGCCTTGCCTGGCCTGCCTGCCTGCCTTGCCTGCCTGCCTGCCTTGCCTGCCTTGCCTGCCTGCCTTGCCTTCCTGCCTTGCCTTGCCTGCCTGCCTGCCTGCCTTGCCTGCCTGCCTGGCCTGCCTTGCCTGCCTGCCTGCCTTGCCTGCCACCCTGTCTGCCTTGCCTGCCTGCCTGCCTGCCTTGCCTTCCTGCCTTGCCTGCCCTGCCTTGCCTGCCTGCCCACCTACCTGTCTGCCTGATTCCTTCAGGCAAGAGTGTCATTAACTACGGCTACAGGGTTGAATTTTTTACTGTCAGACATCACTTAAGCCTAACAGGTGCCTTCTGCAGCACACACAATGTACACATCATCTGCTGGCTTATCTTTGTCCTCCTTTCTATCCCATTTCTTCTAGCTGAAAGAGCAATGTGTTGATTTGTGGTATCTAGAATGTGATGGCTTCCTTACATTTGTAACAAAAAGCATCTGTATAGTGACTGGATTGAATGCAGAGGCACTTCTCATCATGTTCTTCATTTATAACACTGTATAGTGGGCTGAAAAAAACTTAAAACTAAATATAATGGCTACTTCACATTTTGGTAATTGATTGTTGGGATTTGTTCAGACAAAAAAGAACAACTTTAAATTAATATGACACCATCCTTAATTTGATGTGGTATGTGCTCGTTCTCCATCCATAATTGTTACAAAAGGTAAACAAGCAAGTAGAAAGAGTTTTAATTTTGATAAGCATAAAAGTAGTAAAACAAGGGAGTCTGCCTACACCTGCAGATGTATATATATGAGTGACCAGATTTTACAAAACCGATCCAAATCGCACATGAGGCAAAATCAAACTAACACCACCAGTGGATAGCTACACTATTGTACTAGTAGCAGTGGTGGATCTAGGATTTTTAAAAGGGGGTTTCTGAAAGTTGGTGTAGCTGAAGAAGGCATCTGATGACATTTCTCCAGAAATTTTTGAGATTTTAGAAGCTCTGAGATCAGATTTTAGGCTATTTTTAGTTACCAATCGCAATAAATCCAATGCTTTAAACTGTAAATACTATAGCTAACAATAGGGCAAATATGGTGACTGCAAGCTGTAGTTTTGATTGTTCTATTAGAGTAGTGACATGACTGCTCTATTAGAGTATCTCGATCGTTTTTAACGCAGTGGGAGATGAAAAGTGAAGTGTTGCTGAGGATTTAATAGCTATAAATGGTGGTAGTTAAGTGTAACTGCATGCATGCTACTAAAATACAGTGGTATATAGTTGTTTGCTATGACAAATTGTCGGTACAAGACTGCCACTGAGCTAAATTTGAAAGGGGGTTTCTATCGAAACCCCAGAAACCCATCTAGATCCGCCACTGAGTAGTTTTGACACTCCGCACCACTCAAACTACTCGAGGCTGGTTTCAACATACGTCTTTCTGGGGTGTGTGTAGAGCTCGAATGGCGGTTTTAGGCCTTGTGAAGGACCTGGCTTGGCAAGAATCAGTGGTTTACTGCTGGACAACCTGACAATGTTGGCCAGACGTTTGTTCTGTAGATTTTGCTACATTTCAACCATTAAGAAGCCAGCACAGCCCTGTAATCTTGTCTCTGGACTCGAATTGTGGTCTGTCTCCATTTTGAGGTCTAACCCTTGCCCACCCCCCCACCGTACACCCTCCACCCCCTATCCCTTTGTGAGCACTCGTGATACTACTTCGCTCGTCCAACAGCTCAGATTTTCTATCTTGTTTGGCGGGAAACTCTACAAGCAGCTACAAGTACTGAAAGTGGTCTGAAAGGTAACAGATTGATGCATATTTAGTGTAAATTTCATACGCGTGCTTGCTATCCCTAGAGAGTTATGCTGGCTTGAATTCTTTAAAACCGTTTATCTCGAAACTTCTAATGTGCGATTTGGATCGTTTTTCCAAACATATATATATATATATACAGTAAGTAGAAGGAAAACTTCAGAATTTTAATGGAGATCATAAGCATTAAAAGTAGCAAAACAAAAGATGTCAACTACAGCTGCGGATATACAGTGTACTAATGGACATTTAATTTCTATTAGGTATCATAATGTCCACTAGTATATATATATATATGTGTGACTGGATTTTTATAAGTGAATAACTTTCTTTTAGGGAATCTGTTCTCAGTGGACATTTCCATTTCATTGGACCAGATTTAGAAAATCTTTGCAAGTGTATTATGGAAAGCACTGTCAATCAAGACAATGATGAACCATATCAGTATGGTTAGTAGCTTATAGCATTATTTTTTTATTATTATTAAGCTATTCAGTACATGTGAAATTGTGTACATGTGAATGGCATAATCTAGATAATAGTTAGACGTCAAGAACCAGGGTTCTACGGGATTTAGAAAACTCGAAGGCCCTGGGCTGTAGCGCCTGAGCGCAGCGAGGGCGCTACTAAGGGCCTGAGGGTTTTCTAAATCCCGTAGAACCCAGTGGTTCTTGACGTCTAACTTATTTAGACTACAACTCGTTATTGTACCTTGAGTTGACAGCTGCTTGTAAATAGGAAATGTATGGCTAATTACTAGAAACAAGCCCTCTACACCTCCCGACATGGCGGGACCTCAGCGTGGCTGTTGCTACCCGTTTAAACGCCCATGCGTTGCCAATGTTACAGGCGCGTGCTATGTATCGAAGTACTGGACTCAGTGAGTGGACTACAACTCATTGTTGCTGTTGTTGTGCCTCGCCAGCTGCTTGTAAGCAAGTAATGTAGTGTTGATTAGTACAAACAAGCCCATTACACCTCCCTCTAATTCAGTACGGCTGTTACTAGCCATTTAAATGCCCATGCGTTGCCAATGTTACAGGCGCGTAATTATCGTGTTTCGTATCGCCTCAGAGCGTGGTCTCTATTGGACATGACCGTGGCTCTATGAGATTTAGAGACCACGTTTTCAGCCAATCAAATTTCAGTATCAAACTTGTTGTATAGTCTAAAGCATAATAGGTGCCTGAAAGCATTGAGCATAATGCTAGACTAAGTATAATAGACAGAAAACTTGTGCAATACTATAAATCCTTGCTTGTCAAAATACATATCACAGAAAAAGAGCAATAATTATACTGTAATAGTACAGTCAGTAACTCTAATAGAACAATCAGACAGCTGACTGTTCTATTAGAGTATGTAGATTTTTCTCTAGACAAAGATTTACAATCTCTACTTCAGCCACTTATTATTTATCCATAAAGTGCACATTTATAAGCAAAACATAGGAACTGAGGCAGAGCATAATTTTGAGCATAAAAGGCAATTTTTTGAGCACTGCTCAAAAGTCTAATAGGTAAAATAAAAACATAATCGGCTGGTCTCTATATTATTTTTGATGTGGTGTGTAAATTTTAACCAATGTATGATGGATGATAAACATTCAAGTGTAAGGAAAAATTAAGCTAGTGAGTGCTTAAACAAGGGACATGATATACACATTATACTGTAGCAATCATCATGACCAAAGAAAGGATTAAATTTGAACTTCAGGCATTTCTTCTGTACTGATTGCATAAAATAAATTTTCTTGCAGTTGTTGTATTAACTGGGCACCTATTTATTAGAAATGGCACATCAAGCTGTTACGGTAACACAACGTTCTTATTAGATATCACTAAACTATGCATGTTTATAAAACAGTTATGTAGTATTTCATTAATTTCTAGACACTGTGCTTGAGGAAAGATTAGCTGCTCATAGAAATTCTCACCTGTCTGTACAACAAAACCCAAGTTACAAGTCAATATCACACTCTCCAAGCCTGTCTTGTACCAGTGATTCAGGCTCTGATAATGCATTTGTGAATGACAGTGATGACCTATATCAAACACCATTAGATGCAAAGAAATTGGTACCATCACCGCAACCAATTGCAAGTGACTATGAAGTGCCTAGATCGACAACATACACTTATCTAGAACATGAACGTAAAGAGGCAGGACATGATGAATATGACTATATTGATACATAACTTGTACTGTATTCATATTGTAATGAAGTGCTCTTATAGTAATACTGTACATAGTTGTTGTTAATATACTTAGAGTACTATAATAGTGATGGCATATTATTTAGTGACTCAAGAGTGGCTAGGTGCAAACTGTGCTATAGACCATGTACAATCTCAGATGTGATTACACAAAAAGTTACTACAGTTTCAGATTTCTGAAGTTTTATGGGAAAAGTGAGGGCAAAAGCATTGAGCATTCTATTTCAAAACCGTCCCTATGTTGCTAAGCAGCCATGGCACAAGTACTGCACAGTGACCTATAGTAACTTACTTTATCAACACTCTTTCTTCTAGTATGATTACTTCACATTAGCATTTTAATATTTTCCTATCATAGAGTACTTACATTTTTGCTATCAAAAATGGCATCTTATTGACATATGTGATTTTATAGAGTTCCACATCCTAGATTGCATGGTCTACAGTACTGTATATTCAGTAGCTATGGAAATCTACAAATATGCCTTATGAAATAACATAATTAGCTATGGTGCCATGATCAATGAATTGTGCATGTATTACTCTGTGGTTATCCCCCCAAGAATTATCTTTGCTTTTAATTATCAATTATTGTAATCAGCTGACTTAGTAAAATGCTTAAATGACCTAGTATTTGTTTTGCTTAAGTTCAATTGTTTGTTGAGCTTGAAGTTCTCTTTGCAAATTAAGAAATTGTGTTCATATAGTACTATACAAAAAATAAGGCACACAAGAGTGATCATGACACTACAACATTGCTTTAACATGTGCTTGATGTGTGGTGTGTACATGTTCATCAAAGTGATTTATGATAAATTTGAGACTTACATTTTATTTTCATCTCACTTCTTATCACAATTCCCACAAACTATCTGTTTTGGTGTATAAAGCATACCATCACAATAATATCATGCAGAAAGTAATTCCATTACCCATACACCACTTCCTTCACGAAATTGATGCTTTGTTTAATTAAACTGTAACCAATAACATTTGACAGAAGTATCATTTTACTACCACATCCTGATCATAGTCATAAAAGGTATGGTATATATACTCACTTATAATGCAGCATGCATGTTTGTATGCAAAATATGGTGTATGATACACGATCATACACACTTTCACTGTGAAAAAAGAGGAATATAATATGGTATATCTAATGGCTTAAACTATACAAATAATCTCAGTATAGCCTTGCATTATACTAACTATCTTATACTTTAGTATAAACCCCATCTTATATTATGGGAAACAGATTATACTTTAGTTTAATACACATTCTTTGTATGGCTTTGTTTACTTAACTAAATGTGATAACTTTTTAGCTTCACCATCAGAGTCTCATTATTGTCTCATTTTTAGCTTCACCATCTCATTATACCATCTCATGTGACTTAAGATTTTTTTACTGTACCAAACAAAGTCATGATGATTTTACAAAAAGTAGCTACACTTCTGTTAATCACTATAGCTAGCTAACTAGCTATAGCTTCAGTTTGTTGTGATAATTTCATATGCACACATTTTCATACGGCAAAGCATATAATACCAGTAAAATTAATTATTCAATCTAAGAGTCATACAAATCTAGAGTTTCTTGCACAGTTAGCACAGCTGCAAAAGTTCGTAATAATGCTTGTTTAAAATTGAAGGGGAGCGCATGCGTATTAAATGCAATTAAGTCGCCATCTTTGTTGCTATTGTTGTATCAGAGGTTGTAAATGTGAGTGATACGACGGTGTATCTCGCGGAGAGAGTGTACGCGATCGGCGCCATCGTCCAATGAGCCACGATGATAGTTATGGACCACAACTGTACATCCCTGCTGGCTGTAGTGGTGAAGTGGCGCGGCCAAGTGGACAATTCCTTCGATGGCAGCAATCAAAAACAGCTCTAGATGAGTAAGTATTAGACTAAAATGATAGCTTGTGCGATAGGTTTAGCCGTATTAAATTGTTTATTGTGTATTGTATGACAATGGCCTGCAAATGATTCAACTTTGGTGTTGCTGTGTACGTATTACATGTTTTATATCCTGTTATATCTCAGCTTATGGCGGATGACGAGTGGACACAGTTCATCAGCCATCAGCGGTAAGAGTATGCATGGTCTGCTCTTACGATTTTGTATATTATCTCTTCAGAGGTACAGTTTCTTGTCGAACCTCTTAGTTCTACAGGCTGTCAGTGTACAATATCTGCAGT
Source organism: Dysidea avara (assembly GCF_963678975.1). NCBI lineage: Eukaryota > Metazoa > Porifera > Demospongiae > Dictyoceratida > Dysideidae > Dysidea > Dysidea avara. Next base: position 35,765,734 of record NC_089272.1, read on the forward strand.
GCTAGTTTCCTTCAATGGCAGCTGCTTCCTTTAAAGAATCTGGTAGTGACCATATGTGGACAGTTTTGTTCTTTTTTCACGGAGTTGTTCAACGTCATCTAATTACTTACAGCTGTAAGTGCATTAAGCCTGATTGTGTTTTTATTCATTTTCTTTTCAATGGGGTAGGAATTACAGACTTGGTGATTCTTATTGCTAACATCTGTAAGTAAGTACACTGAGAGTGTCCGGTATACAATTTATATTTACCTTCGTTTAGGTTTGTGAAAACTGGTCTCATTTCTTCTGGGAACCGGTCTCATTTCTTCGTGTTTTTCACTACTTTTTATCAACAGCTGACGGCTGCTACCTTGTCTGGCACTGTAAATGAGTTGAGTGCTTTCAAGAACCTGTTCCGTCTTGTTTGTCCTTATTTCACTGACCATGTTCGTATTGCTAACAAAAGTAAGTTCACTGAGAGTATGCAAGTTATATTATATTTTAGTCTTGTTTCAGTTGTACTTAGTGATTACAAGATTCTTGGACTTGGTTATGAGTGTATCAGATGCTTCTTGTGAGCTTACGTAACACGTTAGCCCAACAAAGTCACATACTAAGTGGCTGTTTTATGTCTGGTTAGACTCACTGATAACACCTGTAAGTACACCAAATAATCCAGAATATGAATTATGTTTGCCTCCATTTAGGGTTGTGAGACCTGGTCTTATCAGACTTGTCTTAGATGTACATGGATTGTCGGTCTCAGTTTTAAAAGATTGTTACAAACTGTAAGTATAATGGTTGTTCAGTATATGCATTATATTTACCATCTTTAATAGAGTTGTGGGACCTAGGTCGTGGTTTTATGAGATTCTTATTGTTACAAACTGTAAGTCCAACGATTATCCAGAATACTCATTATATTTACCATCTTTGTATTAGAGCTGTGGGACAGTTCTACCAGACGACTAACAGATTGTCACAGAGTTCTACATAGTGATGATAATACAGGTAATTTGTAATGGAACTTGTGAATTGTATTTACTGTCTTACCTGCTGCAGTTGGATAAAGACTGATAAATGACGAAATTGATTTGATACTGCCATGGCCAAGGAGACATTGATTTACTAGCTGTACCTATTGTGATTTTAACATATTTACAGAATTAAATTCATTACAAATATAATTATAGAAATTATTTAATTAAGGTAGCCACAGATTATAGGAAAGTAAAAAAGTACAGTAGTATAATAGCCAATGTATGGTTGAAATAGGCTTAGTATAGTCTGATAATACACCGCAGTATACTAGTGATTTAATCTCTAATATATGACTGTCTTAAATGTATTCAATAAGCTTGTTATAGTAAAGTCCTAATCTAATAATATATGCTGTACTATTTCATTCCAATACTAACATAATAAGGCTGTTATATACCTTATTATTCTGAGCTTTTTTCACAGTGTTTCACAGTACAAGTAGTCACATGTATGAATTCAGGATGTCCCCATCCACCACTATGAGGATTACGTAAAAGTGGCTATGGCATGACTGATTAAGGCCAGGTGCTACCAAGAAATTTGACACAAAGTGCATGGACTCACTACAGCCACTAAAACTCTTGCGTGCGGAATAAATGCAAGTCATAATTATAGTTTTACTTTGCATAATGATTACTGCTCATTTATGAACGATGTCCTTCTGCTCTTCGCAGTATAGAGGACATTAACAATGTGATAACTGTTAGCAGGAGCAAATGTGCAGACCCCTGGCATTGAACGGCAGTGAGGCTCAAATTTAAATAGTAAAACATGCATCCCATTGTTATTATTGTTGTGCTTTGTTATTTCTTCCATAAAAGATTTGCAGGCAGCACACAAGTTGCACAGTTCAGTATATATACATATATATAATATATATATATATATATATATGCACACATTACTAACAGACACACTCACTATGCATAACCAGTAAAGTGCACATAGATGATCTAAAAACAATACTATTGATTTTGCAATATCTCACATTTTCGTTTTGTGGCAGAAGAAACCTCGTTAATTACATTCCCAGTAAAAATTTAAATATTCATTTAAATATAAATTTAATTGATCTTTCTGGGAGTATCAGCTGTGTTGTCTTCCAGTATGATGAATCAAATACATTTGGAACAACCACGCATACATGCTGCATGTTAGTTAAGTGCAAAATTTCATTTGCATGTGCACATGTTGTTCTTCAGTAAAAGCTAGCAAAGTAAAGGCTGGAGATAGCAGTAACACCATGGCAGTTGAAGAAGTAGTGGGGGCAGCAGAAACAAGCAGCAGCAATACAATTTCAGAGGGAAGTACGCATCCCCAGTGATACCTTTAAAACATTCATCTTTCTGAAGTTACATATGTGCATGAAACTAGTACGGAAATATTCAATTACAGCAGATTTTACATACATTTGCAAATTATGTAAATTACGGTATTGTTCAATCTTGGACATTTAAAATTGTTTATATGTACAGACCTCAAAAATGAGTATAATTGTACATAATGCAAATTAACATCAGGGCTGTCAAGAGGAGGAGGGGAGGGGGGGCCAACCAGACCAGTTTTTCCTGGGCTTTCAAGCTATGTGGAGAGCCCCAAAGCTTGGGAGATACTTTTAACCTATACACTCAACTGTTAGCACTTCACTATCTGTAACCACATAACACTGTTGTTTGAAGCCATACAAAATAATATTGATTCATTACTCAGTTTAATACCAAATTCATAGCTCCTGTATGTTTTTGATACACAGTCAGTTCCACTTATATGTATATACGTATAATATGTAAAAATTCATATAGCTACTGTACATAGCCAAATTTGGAACCTTTGCTATATATGGATGACACACATTATATAGTCAGTTCCACTTTCTACAAATTATGTTAGATGTCCATCATTTCTACATCCTTTGAGTTACTTATAAGTACCTTGTTTTTGGCTGGCTTTGAAATATGGATGGATAAACTAAACTAGAGAAAGAGAAGGAAGGAAGGAAAGAGAACCTTGGAACAATTTGGTTGTAGGGCAACCAGTCAACCAGAGAAATGTGGTGCTACTACAACTCCAAATAAATCCAGTGAACACCACAAAGAATAAACAACAGATGACACTACTGACATAGACACAAGATCAACGATGAGAGTTAACAAGATGTAGCTTGTTTGCATTCCTTCTCTAATCCCATTGTTGTATGTCTTGATGGTCATGCCAATGTTATTGACAATTATGATCATAGTGATGATGAGAAACTCTAGATATGCATGATCTCCTTCTCCTTGCATTAAAGAAAAAAGACAAGTGAAAAAAGCCAGTTATATTGTAGTATACAAATACAAATAGACGTGATGCACTAACACGTCATAAAAAGGTGTGCTCCCCAAGAAAACCAGGGTGGAAAATGTAATGGCAGCACCACATTCACCTGAATTAACCTTATTATATTTTTTTCCAAATACCATCACAACCATTTCATAGCTGCCAACTTTGATTCCACATCTTTTTTCACTTTTTTTTTGGGGGGGGGGAGTAGGGTGGGAGGGGCTATCGTTTTTACAGCTTGGCTGTTTTGGTATAGATATGATATTAAGATTGGTTGAGATGAGACTCACACCCACAAATTATATCAGGGTTATGTTCATCAATATGAGTGCTAGAAATGAATCTTGCTTTTTAGTATTATTTCTCAAGCTGCAGCTGCAAGATATCTTACCAAAGTGATAAGTTGGTCTTGAGTTGCTTTTGAGCACTCTATTTAAGACTGAAACATGTTTTAGAGGGGTTATTACTTCACAGTCATCTGTATCCAAAGCAATATCATCCCTAGCTTGCTGCATAGTCTTGGAATTTACAGTACTTTGTTGAAATTATAATTTAAATTGGAAGTATGAATTTTGCAGTTAACCAGTACATCAGTAGCATTACATGGATCAAGTCAATATAGGGTACTAAAGTACTTGTGTGAAGTGAAGGTTTATAATTTGTTTCGCAGAACTCTAATGTCTTTTAGAAGGACTGCTTCCTGAGCTCTTCTTCTAGTAAAAGGACAGGTTTAATGCAAACTGGACCTTTGAAGGAACTGGTGTTAGAGAAGCATCACCTGTTCGGAGGAAGCTACCAAAATAGGTTTTGGTTTAGAAGCTTCTTTGTTAAATTTTCTAACAGTCTCTGATTGAATTTCATTCAAGTGGTAGGTCAGTTTAGGAGAATGAATGGGTAATATTGGTTATTGGTCAGATAATGACGTAGTCTGCTTGGTCTGTTGGTGTTTGGAGGGGACTCTTTAACTCCATAACTACATAGTTAACGGTATTAAATTTCCTGTCAGATGAGGTTTGTTTTAGAAATTGTTTTAATTAATTGTCTTTAGTTAATTGAGTTTGTGGTGTGCACCTCAAATTAGCTGTGTGTACACTCGATTCAGTAAGTAGACAAGACACATAGGAAGCCATTCTAATGGCTTACACAATGATGATTAGGTAATTGAATAGTTTAGCTAATTGACAGTTTTACCTAAGTAACATGTGAAGCCCCATAAAATGTAAAAAGTTATATTGGGTAATTGATAGGGTATAAGTGTCAGTTTTGTGATGTCATGTCTTTTAGCAGTTACGTAGCTATAGGAAATGCTGATCAACCAAGTTACCACACAAAAATGTGCATATGTATAGCTACTTGTGTAACTATAGATAATTTTACACTAATGTTATTTCCAAATGCAGTCTCTGAGCATCTATATTTCAAAAATAACCTGGGGCATTCCTCCAGACCACCTAGAACATGCATGCAAACACTCACATGCATACTTGTCAACCTATATGGCTACACTTGAAACCCCCTATACAAAATAATTTCTAGGGCGCAGATAATCTTGTTTGGGACTCCATAGGTGGTTTATGTGGCAACAGCATGCAATGTACAGAAGGTTGTTGGTTGGTTGTGTGGTCTTGTAGAGCACAACGAGGACAGTGGAATGGTCTTTCAGATTTGGTCAAAATGTCAAACAATATAGTTTAGGTAGGCCAGTGCTATGTATCCATAATGAACATTGACTCACAAATCTTGGCCTCCTCAGTCAAAGTCAGTTTTCTTGCCTATTGACTGCCTTGTTGATTGGGGTAAGTCTTGTGGAAGGGGTCGCTTCAGAGAGCAACTTAAGTCCATTGAAGTAGCTAGCTATCCGGTCGGAGGTATCATCAACTGACTTTAGATCACGACAGCAGATACATATGTAGCATGGGTTTAGTGCTTCACACTAAAAACAAGTGTGCTATTATAACACGTCCTCAGTTTCAGTACACTACACATGTGCTCATGTGCATAGCACATAAATGTGTTTATTGTGCACAAAATGTGTTGAAATAACACAATTAAAATTAATATCACATGTGTTAAAACAGCACACTGTTTAACTTACAAAGTGTACTTAAGTAGCACACTACAAAACAACACACTAATAATAGTATGTCAAATTAACATATCAATGTGCTGTTTAGAGAGCTGGCATGTTGTTTTAGCACACTTTCATTTTAAGTACACCGTACTGTGTCAAAATAACACACCTTCGTGTTAAATTAGCACAAATGGAGTAGCACATGTGCTGAAACTGGGGACATTTTAGTGTGCTGTTTTAACACACCAGTTTTTACTGTGAATTGGTGTTGAAGAAACCAAGTCAAATATGTTGACTGGCCCAGGAGGGCACCGTTCATGACCAGTGGTACTATACCTTGCATGAATTGTACTCACAATTCTAGCTAGCTATAATTATCGTATATATAACCTAAATAGCCATAGCCATATAATAGCTTGAGGGGCAAAATTTTCAATGTAAAGCAATTTAAAATTTATTTTTGTGTGGATTTGCAAACCATTTCAAGGACAAAATTTTTGCTGCTAACTCCCAAAACCTCAAAATCAGCGAGAATTTTCTCCCTCAAAATATCTAGGCTATACAGTAAAGTAAAGCTAAAAGCTTGCCTTTTCAGGTAGCTACCATTTATATTTGAGAGCCACAGTACCACAATAGTCTTGCGTGGCCACTATTTTCTTCAGGGTGGCATTTATCTCTAATTAATAAGCGCCACTCCGAAGAAAATACCGATAGTGGTCTGGCCACGTGAGACTAGGTACCACAACCTGGATGAACCAAACAAAGGGAGATCATTTATGTACAATTATTGAAAAACAATAGGGGCCCCAAATCAGAGCCCTGGGGTAGCTAACTACACCAGGTAGCTAGCTAATGGTCAATTTACATATATACACAGGGGAGGGGCGGGGTTCAAGGGTTTCGTGGAACCCCCTTTTTGGAAGAACCTTATTATTACTTTTTTTCACTATGTAACTCAGTACACTGAAATTAGTTTATCGATATCAGTCTTATATTGCAAACACTAATAGTGACAAAACACTCATTTTACCTTTCTTTACTGCAACATCACTTGAAACTGCTACTCCACAGCATCTTCATATCCAATATACAGACACCTACAAATACGGCTCCTTCTTAATGTCATCATCAAGATCATGGAACTCTTTGCCATGCCACATTGTTGAATGCACCACTTGATAAAGTTCCACATGCCAAGCTTGTGAAGAAATTAGACTATTATGGAATATGAGGGAAACACTTCAGTGGATTACATCTTTTCTACACAACAGATCGCAGCAAGTAGTCATTGAGGGCACATACTCATCCCCATGTAAAGTCACTTCTGGAGTACCTCAGGGTACAGTTTTAGGACCAAAACTATTTCTACTATATATTAATGATCTAATATCAAATATTCAGAGTACCGTTCGTTTATTTGCTGATGACTGTCTTATCTATCGACCAATAAATTCTCCTAACGATCATCAGTTATTACAACAAGACTTGTATACACTAAATACTTGGGCTAAAACATGGCAAATGAAATTTAATGTTGACAAGTGTTGGCATTCTTCAGTTATCCAAACACCACCATAAAACAACATTTCTGTATCACATGTCAAACAAACCCCTCAAAGTTGTTGAAAGTACATTCAGTTGTAATAAGGAAGCAATACACTGGTGTAACATGTGGTGCTTGTTATGACTCTGATAGTATTAGCTAACTGTTCAATGGCTAATGTACATGATGACTGACTTGATACACATGTTTAGTACTGCGTGATACTCAAGCACCACCATCACCTTTTATTATGTTACCGATCTATAAACGGATTTATAAAAAGCAAACAAACTAATGTAATAATTAATCTAATCAAAAACAGCCAAGCTGTAAAAAAAGGTGCGGCCCCCATAAAGGCCATGGTAAAAAAAGATGTGAAATCCAAGGTGGCGGCCAAGAAATGGCTGTGATGGTAGGATAATGGTTACATTTTAATAACAACAATTCAGGTGAATTTGGTGCCAAGACCAAGCGGCACAAAATTCACCTGAATTGCCGTTATTAAAATGTAACCATTATCCTACCATCACAGCCATTTCTTGGCCGCCACCTTGGATTTCACATCTTTTTTTACCATGGCCTTTATGGGGGCCGCACCTTTTTTTACAGCTTGGCTGTTTTTGATTAGATATCACTTCTTTTTGTATTTGTATACTGCAAAGCCGGCCGAAACTAATGTGTTAATATGTGTTATTAAGTATCCAATCTATTCACATTAATTAACATGTTCATTTGGAAACCTTATATCATTACCTATATTTTACCACAGTATATTATAATTAAGTTCATATCAGAGCAGCAATGTTGTTGTGTACCACTGGATATACTTGACTTATTGTGATCACATACATAGCTGCACAAGTGTGCACGTATATCAGAAGCCATACTGCTACTGACCACAGTGTGCTATACACTGCCTATAGTTGGATATATGTATCAAAGCTGTATAGTACAAAGTACATTCAATTGTAAGGAAACAATACACTGCATGTTTGAACTCTGATACCATTAGCTAACTACTTAACAACTAATTATAATGTACATGATGACTGATATACATGTTTATAGAACTGTGTAATATCAAGCACCACCAGTGCCTCTTATTATCATGTTAAGCTATCCATAATGAATTAAAAGTAAACAAACTAGTGTAAAAATAATTTTTAAAATTAAAACATAGGAATAGATCAGAGATTGCTGAATAAAGTAAAGAAACAAGAGTCAAACAAGCCAGCATGTTAAACACATGCACACATAGATCGCTATTTGAACTCAAATAAAGAAGCATTCTCAGTACTTATCTGCCTCTGATATCATCATTGTTCAACTATCCCTCTAGGGACCTGCAGGGAGACAACAAATTAGCCTGTGGCACAGGGAGTCAGAAACATGAACCTGAAAACTATGCTGAACGCAGAAAAAAAAATCCCAGACCTGGCAGTGACTTGGTCCACAGACAGCTTGCAGTCTAGGCAAGTGCCTGAGGAGCCACACAACCTGGGATCCAGGATTTCTTCTGCATTCAGCCAGTACTTAACAATCGCGACTTCTCGTTTTTTCATTAGGGGTTATCATTGATATAAGGAAACTACTGTTTTTTCTTTAGTCTCTACCATATATCCATTTAGAGATCTCTGTGTGTTTAACATGCTGGCTTGATTGACTCTTTTACTGTTTTCAGTAATCTCTATTACCATGTTTTAAGTCTTTTACACAAGTAGGTATAGGGTGAACTGTGTTGTGTATATAAGACTGCTTGCCACCTGACAAATGAAATTAATAATGGACTAATAGTATAAAGTGTGGTCTGTCGTTGATGTAAAATTGTATTTTCAGACCACTACTATGTATAATATTATTGTAAGTTCCCAAAGGGAGCAAAGGTTCTATTGTCAAGTCACAAGTCCTATGTACATGGAGATAGTATTATCAAACATTAGCAGATGCTGAGCAGCCATATGCATTAGGTAAATAGCAGAGCAATATAAGTACATGTAGAGTTCATTATTAAAATACAAGGATATATACATGTACTACTTTCACACCTCAGATCAAAGGAAAACCAGTGCATATATATATCACATATTGCACTGACTCAAAATGTTAATGAGATATATATACGCGCTGGTACCAGTGAGTATATCTCGTTACACACTGCCTTAACAAGATATACGCACTGCTACCAGTGCATATATCTTGTTAAGGCAGTGCATATATCTTGTTAATTGGAGACATTGCACACCTAATAGGAGTGCACACTGCACACTATATCCAGAAATCATTAGATTTCTTTGATGTTATACTGTTATCTCTCTTGTCTTATGTAGGGAATCAAGCAAGCTGTGATTATGGGATTGAATTTTGCCAAACAAGCTGTGATTGTGGGATTCAATTTTATTACATCAACAGTAGTTTGTTTTTTACTTTTGTAAATGTAGTAATTAAAGAAACATAATTAACACTAGTCTCTTAAAATTACTATATTAGCAAACATAAAATCAAACCGGCTACTGTTTGATGTATTAAAATTGAATCCCACAATCACAGCTTGTTTGGCAAAATTCAATCCCACAATCACAGCTTACTTGGTTCTCTATATAAGAGGAGGGTGTAGCAAGTAAAGATTTTGCCAATTAGGCATGCTAAAGTAGAACATATTAGTTATACCACAGGCAATTGTGCTTTGGGCACATGCGTATGTAACAGGCAAAGCACTCATGCCCGTGGTGTAACTATTACATGTATATGCAGTAAGCTTGTATTATATGGCTTCTGAATACTAGTGCAGAAGGGTTGTGAGAAGCAGTACACGAAGAATCACTTGTTGTATAAAATTGAGGTTTAGTGGAGTCTGACCAACTGATGTAGCCCAACTATGACGTACTGCACAAAAATTAAAGTTCCATAAAGTTGCTGACCAGATAATCGTACTTTATATATATATATATATATATAAATATATCAGCAGTCAGAAACACTGGTATGATGCTCTGTTGTAGCATAAGCTTTATGGCATAAACTCCTGATCCAAGTTTTATACTAATATAATGTAACATTAGTAGCTACGTACACAGGCACACGATGAAATATGTACAACATGTACTAGTTGTAGCTGCACATATTTCATTACCTCTATTGAGCCGGTTGATAAAATGCCCTAGAACCTTCAATGTACCAGAGAAGGGGATGTCTATGAAATTCAAACACACAGAGAAAAGTATTTGTTGGCATTTAATGTTTTGAATAATCACTGAACTTCAGCACAGAAGAATACAGTGAAAATATCAATTGCCCTACGTATGCTAGTTGGGACCAATTGCCCTACGTATGCTAGATGGGACCACTTGACCTACCTGACATGGTCTTATCACAAAGTGGTCTCACTATAGAGGTGTCCACTAATAAGTGAAGCTTTGCTGCATAAATACCTAGTACATTTTTCAGTGGTATAGATAAATCACCAGTATATCAAATACCAGCAGTGCCATCATTTTTACCATATGTGACCGAGTCTGACAAAATCAGTCTTATAGCCCAACAATATACAAGTTGGCTTAATATTGTGTATCTCCTTTTCTGTATAAGCTATAATAATTCTGGAAACTTCAGGAGAATGTCCAGGGAATTTTACATAAGTGGTAAAAATGTTACTTAATTTTCATGTTCAGAGAGAAAGTTATTAAACTTCAAACTTTAAATTAGTAGTCAAAATTTGATTGGCTATAAGGTTTGTCAGACTGGGTCACACATAACGATTAGTGCATAGCAATTACATAGTTTTTATATTATGATAGAATGCAGACCATTCATACAGTACTAAATCTATTGAGTTCACAGGTAATTAACAGTCAGTAATCATCTAAACCTAACAACAGTCATTCTGCTGGATTGTTCTTTCGTGAGTCACTTAGACTGGTCAAACTTCACTGCAAGTTGTTGCAGTTTAGGTGGTACTCCAGTCCCACCAACCCAGTCAAAACAAACTTTCTGAATTGAAGAAATTGGCATCTTGTGTTTGAAATCATAGATGTGCTGACCATCAGCCATAATGCAAAAACTTTCTTCAGTAGCAATCAAATCAACAGTGACTTTCTTTTGTGGTGTAAAGTCGTAGGTACTAACTTCAACATGGGTACCATCGCTCCATTTGTTATCAACTTTTGAATACGTATGAAAGCCCACCCTCTTCTTGTTACAGTTAGCAACAAAGTTAAGAACAAAGTTGCCATCTTTGTCTTGTAGTATTGTTCTTGCCCGTCCATCACTGGGGTTTAGGTATATTGATTGTATGGCCTGGCCAACTTGGAAATCAAACACTCCAATTTGCTGTGTCATTTCAAGCTTGTACCACAAGATGAACCAATGAACTTCTACTAATGCACTGTATGGTCAGACCAACTGCTTTTATAATCATAGATCTTCCATTTCTTGCTATTGCACTTACCTGGAAATGCACTTTAGTTAAACTGCACTAACTACATCAGTGTGTATATCACATATATATGACTTCATGCTACTAATTGACACCAGAACTCTTATACAAGCTGTGGTACTGTATATAGCTGATGTAATCATGAACCATTTTATAATAGAGATCGCCCATATGTTTTTTCCAAAATCCTAATAGAACACTTACCTAAATACCACTTTAGAAATCTCTCCCAACCTCAAAAGAAGCCTTAGAAGTTAATTTAGGTCCACTAACAAATATGAAGTCAAAAGGACCTGATAAAAGTATTTCCTTAGTGAACTGAAATTTGCGATTTTGAGCCATTTTGTTGTCTTGTTACTATTATTTTTCCACAGGCCTATATACACCAAACTCTGAGTACTTTTTTGGGATAAAGATTAATAGCCCTAAAGCCTAATTTCATGTTAAGTCTTGACTTTCTGTGATCACATTCAGTAGCTGCACAAGTGTGCATGTATATTAGAAGCCATACTACTGCTGACCACAGCATACTATATGCCGCCTATAGTTGGATATATCAAAGCTGTATAGTACACTGAATGTATTGAACATGAAATGTTTTATTAAAAGTGTGTAGCAGTGGCAGATAGAACTTATGGCAAATTTATCATTGAGCCAATATAAAATAGCTAATTGGAGTAGAAAGTTTGGCAAATTCCATCAATTATCCAAACTTCAGTCACACCAAATTTTCTTCATTAACAGTATGCTATGTTCCAATGTTCACATGAAAAATCAGATGTTGCCATGCAAAATCTGCCATCCTTAGTATTTCTAACCATGCTCTTCTTGCTCTGCATGATGTCACAAAACTGCTATATTTACTGGTATCAGTTTTAATCATAATGCTGACTCATATAATTTATATGTAATTATATTTATGAGGTACTTATGGACTTAATAACCTGGGTGAACAAAATGATAGTTGTCAATAGCCCCAGCATTATTGCACTGACCTGGTTTAGTAACCACCGGCTTTTTGTTTTGTTTTTTATCTGCTTTACCAGTGTAAGTTTCATGCTCCTTTGCCACCATTCCTTCTTCGTAAAGTATCTTAGCCAAAAACTAATAAATATTACCTACATGATTGTGATCATGCACCTATTATTTATGGTTGCAGAACTACGTCCATCAGTTTCTACACTGCATTTACTGTTGGTAATGGAACAACATATAACGTGATACTATCCTTTCTATCTCACAATTTCAATGTATGTTGCTTGCCAGTTATTAGCGACCTGTTTTACAAAATTACAGAGAGTAACCATTCAAGTTTATATGTAAGTATACAATCTGGTTACTTTTTAATGTGCATTTACATACATGCTAACTTCGTAATTCATTCATAAAGCAGAAGTACATTGTATTATTACACAGCAATACAGTAACTGACATCAGTTTCCTGGGAATTTCATTATGGATAACTTTAAAGTTAGTTGAGCTGGTGGATAAAATGTCATAGAACCTTCGGTGTATCAGAGAAGGGGATGTCTATGAAATCCAATCACACATAGAAAATCTATTTTGTTGGCATTTAAACTTTTGAATAATCATTGAACTTCAGCAAAGAACAATACAGTGAAACTATCAATTGCCCTAGGTACCACTTGACCTACCTGACATGATCACTATATCACAAAGTGGTCTCACTAAAGAAGTATCCACTAATAAATGAAGCTTTGCTGCATAAGTACCTGATACATTTTTCAGAGGTATAGATAAATCACCAATATATCATACAAATACCAGCAGTGCCATCATGTTTACCATATGTGACTGAGTCTGACTAAATCAGTCTTACAGTGTATAGCCCATACATCTCCGTTTCTGCATAAGCTATTATATAATAATTCTGGAAAATTAAGGAGAATCTCCAGGAATTTTTACATAAATGGTAAAATTTGTTACTTGATTTTCATGTTCAGAGAGAAAGTTATTAAACTTCAAACTTTAAATTAGTAGTCAAAATTTGATTGGCTATAAGGTTTGTCAGACTGGGTCACACATAACGATTAGTGCATAGCAATTACATAGTTTTTTTATTATGATAGAATGCAGACCATTCATACAGTACTAAATCTATTGAGTTCACAGGTAATTAACAGTCAGTAATCATCTAAACCTAACAACAGTCATTCTGCTGGATTGTTCTTTCGTGAGTCACTTAGACTGGTCAAACTTCACTGCAAGTTGTTGCAGTTTAGGTGGTACTCCAGTCCCACCAACCCAGTCAAAACAAACTTTCTGAATTGAAGTAATTGGCATCTTGTGTTTGAAATCATAGATGTGTTGACCATCAGTCAAAATGTGAAAACTTTCTTCAGTAGCAATCAAATCAACAGTGACTTTCTTTTGTGGTGCAGTCGTAGATACTAACTTCAACATGGATACCATCTCTATGTTTGATGTCAACTTTTGTATACATATTTAAGCCTACCCACTTGTTGTTACAATCAGCAACAAAGTTAAGAATGAAGTTGCCATGTTTGTCTTTTGAATGAAGTTGCCATCTTTGTCTTTGAATGAAGTTGCCATCTTTGTCTTTGTCTATTGTCCTTTCCCATCCATCAATGGGGTTTACTGGCCAACTTGGAAGTCAACACTCCAATTCGCTGTGTCATTTCAAACTTGTACCACATGATGAACCAATGAACTTCTATTATAAAAGCACTGTACAGTCAAACCAACTGCTTTTACAATCGTAGATCTTCTATTTCTTGCTATTGCACTTACCTGGAAATGCACTTTAGTTATTATCATATTATTCCATTTCTTACTATTGCACTTAGTAATACCTGAAAATGCACTTTGGTTAAACTGCACTAACTACATTATACAAGTTCAGTTATATATGACTTCATGCTACTAATTGACACCGGAACTCTTATACAAGCTGTGGTACTGTATGTAGCTGATGTCATCATGAACCAAGTAGTGGTTCATAATAGAGATCGCCTATATTTTTTTCCAAAAGCCTAATAGAACACTTACCTAAAACACCACCTTAGAAACCTCTCTCAACTTTAAAAAGAAGCCTTAGAAGTTAATTAGGTCCAAAAGGATCTGATAAAAGTACTTTTTATAAAGAACTGAAATCTGCCATTTTGTACATCTTATTACATTAACTTCATACCAGAGCAGCAATAATGTTGTTGTGTACCACTACACACTTGACTTATTGTGATCACATACACACATATAGCTGCATGCCATGTATAATATATTAGAAGCCATACTACTGCTGGCCACAGTATGCTATACGCTGCCTATAATTGGATATATCAAAGCTGTGTAGTACAAAGTACATTCAGATGTAAGGAAGCAATACACTGGTGTAACATGTGGTGCTTGTTATGACTCTGATAGTATTAGCTAACTGTTTAATGGCTAATGTACATGATGACTGACTTGATACACATGTTTAGTACTGCGTGATACTCAAGCACCACCATCACCTTTTATTATGTTACCTATCTATAAATGGATTTATAAAAAGCAAACAAACTAATGTAATAATTAATTCAGGAGCCTTCCTGCGGGATGTGCCATCATAGATAATATGTACATGCAATATAGTGCTCCTGAAACAATCTGAGTGCACGCTCTATGCTTGCTGCACTCAGTACCTCAAAATTCATAACTCTGTTATTCACTCTTGCGTAAAAATATGTATACCCACTTAGGTATCACCAATTTTGTGATAAGCCATGGTTGTATGTTCCATAGTTCGTAGTTTAGGTCAGTGTAGTAAAGATTCTATGGGACTTTGATATCCGTATGGATCATCACATTCCTGCTCACCATCCAGATAATAGTTGTGCTTAATGATAACACTTGTTCTGCTGTTTTAGCTGTTCCTGCTGACACTAACAATATTAAAAGATATCATGACCTATGTACTGAGTTGCAGAGATTGTGAAATTTAAAAGTCTGTTAAAGTCATTCTTTTTGTGATTGGATATCTGGGATCCTTCTCTCAAAATTTGTAAAAGTATTTAAAGGAACTTCCTGGGAAACATCCTATAGCTCCACCTGTTAAAGCCACTATTCTAGGCTCAGTTAATTTACTAAGGAGAGTTCTGGGCCTCCCAGAGTTTGGGTAGAACTCTGAATTCAGACCCTTATTGACTAACAATTTTATGTATAATATTTGTATTTTGTGTTTTCCAGTGTATGTACACTGGGTTTCAAGAAATGATAATCTGAAAAAAGGCATATTTCAGGTTTTTAAAAGAATACTTTATTGGTTCCTATATTGACTTCATATTTTCCAGTGGACCTATATTTCTTCTAAATTTCTTTTGTGGTTGGAGGAGCTTTCTAAGTTGGTGTTTAGGTGAGTGATCTATTAGGATTTTAACTATTAGCTGTACCACATTGTGGTTTATGATACTGAATATAATGAATTAGCATATATAATTATTAATTTAATAGTAGGGTCTGTTGTGGAGCAATTTTTCCAAAATTGTGGCACGGCAGATTGAAGCACCAAACGTGGTACAGTGATTGCTTAGGATGATAGTATAAAGTGATTTCAGAAGGGGTGCCACCGTGAATTCACCCTGCACTCCTTTGTAGAAACAGCTAATTTTGACAGTCCACAAAATTACAAGTCATTATATTTTATTTAATTTTAATGTTGAATAACTTGTTTTCCTGACCAAATTCCCAAAGTTTAATTTGTGAATGAGTAGTCCATGACATCCCATAATAGTTTTATTAAAATATATTATATCCACACAAAAACAGCCAAGCTGTGAAAAAATGGTGCAGTCTTAAAAAGTCTGGGTGAAAAAAATTAAAGGTGGCGGCCAAGAAGTTGCTGTAATGATGTTAAGGCTAATACAATGCACACAGCCATTATTAATTTTTTTATCATTAACATCATTGCAGCCATTTCTTGGCTACCACCTTTGGTTTCACAACTTTTTTTCACCCAGGCTTTTAAGGCGGCACAATTTTTTCACAGTTTAGCTATTTTTGTGTGGATTTCACTTCTTTTTGTACTTTATAAGGCCACAAAGCCAGCCTATGGCTGACTTTGAGATTACTTTTTACTCACATTTCTTCTTTTCTATTCTGATGACTATTGAAGACAGACTTATAAATGTATCTTTATTGCATGATTCAATTCAATATTGTAATCAAAACACACGGTAGTGTGTCGTGCGGCCCAAGAAGCCGGCGCGCAACACCCGTTAGTATATTGACAGGAAGAAAGAAAACGCAATTTTCGCACCTCCGTAGCTCTGTGATGCCTTGATAAAACAAGACGATTTTTGCTGTGGACATTCCCTCTACCTTCAGCACTCCACATTCCAAATTTGAGCGAAATCGCTTCAAGCGTTCCCGAGATATGCGACTTCAAAAATTGGCTTAGTTTCTTCGTTTTTTTTCTTCTTATTTTTCTTAATCTTTTCGCACACTTACAAATACTGCTATAAAACGCGAACGCAATATCCGATTTCCTTTAATTTTGGCACACTGAAGGGGGGTATAAAGGCGCATCACTGTACCAACTGTGGCTGAAATACGATAAACAGCAAAAGAGTTATGAGCGATTATTCACGAAAAATAACACCAATATGTTGTCACGCCTACAGGGTAAACCGCGTATGGGAAGAAGCTGAAAATCGGTGGGTGAATAGGTTAACCATTGAACCTCAAACCTTTTGTGGTTTGAAAGAAATCGAGCTAAAAACCAGGAAGATACCACGAAAACAACAACAGTGTGTAACAATTACGCAATCGAGATTAGCTTATAAAAAACTACTACTTGCCACGCCTACCAGATAAACCACTTGGGCTAATGCTTTGAAAATCGCTGTATAGATGGAGCAATCATCTTAGAAAGGCTTTTCAATTGCGTAGAAGAATCAGACTTAAAGCCACGGAGTTATAACACGAAATCCAACTTGGTGTAGCAAGTGCGAGATCGAGATACTCTAATAGAGCAGTCACCATAATAGAGCAGTCACACTGAAGAGAATTCAAGAGATCAGTAAGAAACAAGTAACCTGTATAGAGATCAGCTACACACAAGTCACCCTGTAGAGAGATCAGCTACAAACAATTCACCCTGTAGAGAGATCAGCTAAAAGAAGTTACCTTGTAGGGAGTTCATGCAACTATGGAAAGAGATAGTTCAGCTAGAAGAAATCACCTTGTAGAGTTCAGCTACAAAGAAACTACCATGTAGAGAGTTCAGTTACAAACAAATCACCCTGTAGAGAGATCAATAGAAGAAAATACCTTGTAGATAATTCAGCTACAAAGAAACCATCATGTAGAGAGTTCAGCTACAAACAAATCTCCCTGTAGAGAGATCAGCTAGAAGAAGTTTCCTTGTAGAGAGTTCAGCTACAAACAAATCACCCTCTAGAAAAATCAGCTAGAAGAAGTCACCTTGTAGAGACTTCAGTTACAAAGAAACCATCATGTAGAGGGTTCAGCTACAAACTAGTGACCTTGTAGAGAGATCAGCTAAAAGAAGTTACCTTATAGAGAGATCAGCTACAGAGAAACCATCATGTAGAGAGTTCAGCTGCAAACAAATCTCCCTGTAGAGAGATCAGCTATATAGAAGAAGTTTCCTTGTAGAGAGTTCAGCTACAAACAAATCACCCTGTAGAAAGATCAGGTAGAAGAAGTTACCTTGTGGAGAGTTCAGCTACAAAGAAACCATCATGTAGAGAGTTCAGCTGCAAACAAATCACCTGTAGAGAGTTCAGCTACAAACAAAAACTCCCTGTAGAGAGATCAGCTAGAAGAAATTACCTTATAGAGAGTTCAGCTACAAAGAAACCACCATGTAGAGAGTTCAGCTGCAAAGCAATCACCTGTAGAGAGTTTGGCTACAAACAAATCTCTTTGTAGAGAGATCATCTAGAAGACGTTTCCTTGTAGAGAGTTCGGTTACAAACAAATCACCCAGTACAAAGATCAGCTAGAAGAAGTTACCTTGTGGAGAGTTCAGCTACAAAGAAACCATCATGTAGAGAGTTCAGCTGCAAACAAATCACCTGTAGAGAGTTCAGCTACAAACAAATCTCCCTGTAGAAAGATCAGCTAGAAGAAGTCACCTTGTAGAGAGTTCAGCTACAAAGAAACCATCATGTAGAGAGTTCAGCTGCAAACAATCACCTGTAGAGAGTTCAGCTACAAACAAATCTCCCTGTAGAGAGATCAGCTAGAAGAAATTACCTTGAAAAGAGTTCAGCTACAAAGAAACCACCATGTAGAGAGTTCAGCTGCAAAGAAATCACCTATAGAGAGTTTGGCTACAAACAAATCTCCCTGTAGAGAGATCAGCTAGAATATCAGCTAAATGAAGTTACCTTGTGGAGAGTTCAGCTATAAAGAAACCATCATGTAGAGAGTTCAGCTGCAAACAAATCACCTGTAGAGAGTTCAGCTACAAACAAATTTCCCTGTAGAGAGATCAGCTAGAAGAAGTTTCCTTGTAGAGAGTTCAACTACAAACAAATCACCTAGTAGAAAGATCAGCTAGAAGAAGTTACCTTGTAGAGAGTTCAGCTACAAAGAAACCATCATGTAGAGAGTTCAGCTGCAAACAAATTACCTGTAGAGAGTTCAGCTACAAACAAAACTCCCTGTAGAGAGATCAGCTAGAAGAAATGACCTTGTGGAGAGTAAGAAACCACCATGTAGAGAATTCAGCTGCAAAGAAATCACCTGTAGAGAGTTTTGCTACAAACAAATCTCTCTGTAGAGAGATCAGCTAGAAGAAGTTTCCGAGTTCAGCTACAAACAAATCACCCTGTAGAAAGATCAGCTAGAAGAAGTCACCTTGTAGAGACTTCAGTTACAAAGAAACCATCATGTAGAGGGTTCAGCTACAAACTAGTGACCTTGTAGAGAGATCAGCTAAAAGAAGTTACCTTATAGAGAGATCAGCTACAGAGAAACCATCATGTAGAGAGTTCAGCTGCAAACAAATCTCCCTGTAGAGAGATCAGCTATATAGAAGAAGTTTCCTTGTAGAGAGTTCAGCTACAAACAAATCACCCAGTAGAAAGATCAGCTAGAAGAAGTTACCCTGTGGAGAGTTCATCTACAAAGAAACCATCATGTAGAGAGTTCAGCTGCAAACAAATCACCTGTAGAGAGTTCAGCTACAAACAAAACTCCCTGTAGAGAGATCAGCTAGAAGAAATTACCTTGTAGAGAGTTCAGCTACAAAGAAACCACCATGTAGAGAGTTCAGCTGCAAAGCAATCACCTGTAGAGAGTTTGGCTACAAACAAATCTCTTTGTAGAGAGATCATCTAGAAGACGTTTCCTTGTAGAGAGTTCGGCTACAAACAAATCTCCCTGTAGAGAGATCAGCTAGAAGAAATTACCTTGAAAAGAGTTCAGCTACAAAGAAACCACCATGTAGAGATTTCAGCTGCAAAGAAATCACCTATAGAGAGTTTGGCTACAAACAAATCTCCCTGTAGAGAGATCAGCTAGAATATCAGCTAAATGAAGTTACCTTGTGGAGAGTTCAGCTATAAAGAAACCATCATGTAGAGAGTTCAGCTGCAAACAAATCACCTGTAGAGAGTTCAGCTACAAACAAATTTCCCTGTAGAGAGATCAGCTAGAAGAAGTTTCCTTGTAGAGAGTTCAACTACAAACAAATCACCTAGTAGAAAGATCAGCTAGAAGAAGTTACCTTGTAGAGAGTTCAGCTACAAAGAAACCATCATGTAGAGAGTTCAGCTGCAAACAAATCACCTGTAGAGAGTTCAGCTACAAACAAAACTCCCTGTAGAGAGATCAGCTAGAAGAAATTACCTTGTGGAGAGTTCAGCTACAAAGAAACCACCATGTAGAGAATTCAGCTGCAAAGAAATCACCTGTAGAGAGTTTTGCTACAAACAAATCTCTCTGTAGAGAGATCAGCTAGAAGAAGTTTCCTTGTAGAGAGTTCAGCTACAAACAAATCACCCTGTAGGGAGATCAGCTAGAAGGAGTCACCTTGTAGAGAGTTCAGCTACAAAGAACCATCATGTAGAGAGTTCAGCTACAAACAAATCACCCTGTAGAAAGATCAGCTAGAAGAAGTTACCTTGTGGAGAGTTCAGCTACAAAGAAACCATCATGTAGAGAGTTCAGCTGCAAACAAATCACCTGTAGAGAGTTCAGCTACAAACAAATCTCCCTGTAGAGAGATCAGCTAGAAGAAATTACCTTGTAGAGAGTTCAGTTACAAAGAAACCACCATGTAGAGAGTTCAGCTTCAAAGAAATCACCCTGTAGAAAATTCAGCCACAAACAAATTGCCCTGTAGAAAGACCAGTTAGAAGTTACCTTGTAGAGAGTTCAGCTACAAAGAAACCATTCTGTAAAGAGCTCAGCTGCAAACAAATCACCTGCACAGAATTCAGCTACAAACAAATCACCCTGTAGAGAGATCATCTAGAAGAAGTTACCTTGTAGATAGTTCAGCTACAAACAAATCACCCTATAGAGAGATCAGCTAGAAAAAGTTACCTTGTAGATTATTCAGCTACAAACAATTCACCCTGTAGAGAGAGCAGCAAGAAGAAGTCACCTTGTAGAGTGTTCAGTTACAAAGAAACCACCATGGAGAGTTCTGTAATAAATATCTAATCAAAAACAGCCAAGCTGTAAAAAAAGGTGCGGCCCCCAAAAAGGCCATGGTGAAAAAAGATGTGAAATCCAAGGTGGCGACCAAGAAATGGCTGTGATGGTAGGTTAATGGTTACATTTTAATAACAACAATTCGGGTGAATTTGGTGACAAGACCAAGCGGCACAAAATTCACCTGAATTGTCGTTATTAAAATGTAACCATTAACCTACCATCACAGCCATTTCTTGGCCGCCACCTTGGATTTCACATCTTTTTTCACCATGGCCTTTTTGGGGGCCGCACCTTTTTTTACAGCTTGGCTGTTTTTGATTAGATATCACTTCTTTTTGTATTTGTATACTGCAAAGCCGGCCTATGGCTGGCTTTGGGGCTTTTTTAACCCATGTGTTTTTTTCTTTACTACAGGAAGAAGAAAAGAACTTAAAGAAGAATTTTAGTACTTCAATTATTTTTGATTTTATTAGTAATTATACAAATTATATACATATATTTATTACATGCCCATTATTCCCCACAGGATATTTTTTAGCAGCTGATCTCTCTACTGGGTGACTTGAAATGTAGCTGAACTATATACAGGATGGTTTCTTTGTAGCTGAACTCTCTACAAGGTAACCTCTTCTAGCTGGTCTCTTTACAGGGTATTTTGTTTCTAGCTGAACTCTCTACAGGTGATTTGTTTGCAGCTAAACTCTCTACATGGTGATGTCTTTGTAGCCGAACTCTCTACATGATGGTTTCTTTGTAGCTGAACTCTCTATAAGGTGACTTCGTCTAGCTGAACTCTCTATAGGGTGATTTTTTTGTAGCTGAACTCTCTGCAGGGTGATTTGTTTGCAGCTGAACTCTCTACATGATGGTTTCTTTGTAGCTGAACTCTCTACAAGGTGACTTCGTCCAGCTGATCTCTCTACGGGGTGATTTGTTTCTAGCTGAACTCTCTACAGGTGATTTTTTTGCAGCTAAACTCTCTAAATGGTGGTTTCTTTGTAGCTGAACTCCCTACATGATGGTTTCTTTGTAGCTGAACTCTCTACAAGGTAACTTCTTCTCTATAGGGTGATTTGTTGTAGTTGAATTCTCTACAAGGTGGTTTGTATGAGGCTGGACTCTCTACATGGCGGTTTCTTTGTAGCTGAACTCTCTACAGAGTGATTTGGTTGCAGCTGAACTCTCTACATGATGGTTTCTTTGTAACTGAACACTCTACAAGGTGACTTCTTCTAGCTGATCTTTCTACAGGGTGAATTGTTGTAGCTGAACTATCTACAAGGTAACTTCTTCTAGCTGATCTCTATATAGGGTGATTTGTTTGTAGTTGAATTCTGTACAGGTGGTTTCTTTGTAGCTGAACTCTGTACATGATGGTTTCTTTGTAGCTGAACTCTTTACAAGGTGACTTCTTCTAGCTGAACTCTCTATGGGGTAATTTCTTTGTAGCTGAACTCTCTATATGATGGTTTCTTTGTAACTGAACTCTCTACAAGGTAACTTCTTCTAGCTGATCTTTCTACTGGGTGATTTGTTTGCAGCTGAACTCTCTACATGGTGGTTTCTTTGTTGCTGAACTCTCTACAAGGTGAATTCTTCTACCTGATCTCTCTACAGGGTAATTTGTTTGTAACTGAACTCTGTACAAGTGCGTTTTTGTGGGTGATCTCACTGCAGGTTGATTTGTTTGTAGCTGAACTCACTAAAGGGTGATTTTGCTTGTAGCTGAACTCCTTGCATTGTATCTAGTTTCTAGCTGATCTCTCTACAGGGTGTTTTGCTTGTAGCTGAACTCTCTACAGGGTGATTTGTTTCTAGCTTATCTCTCTACAGGTTGATTTGTGTGTAACTGATCTCTCTACAAGCTGATTTGTTTGTAGCTGAATTCTCTGCAAAGTGTTTTGTTTGTAGCTGACCTCTCTTCAGGGTGATTTGTTTCTAGCTGATCTCTCTATGGGGTGATTTTTTTGTAGCTGACCTCTCTTCAGGGTGATTTGTTTCTAGCTGATCTCTCTACGGGGTGATTTTTTTGTAGCTGACCTCTCTTCAGGGTGATTTGTTTCTAGCTGATCTCTCTACATGGTGATTTTTTGTAGCTGAACTCTCTTCAGGGTGATTTGTTTCTAGCTGATTGCTCTGCAGGTTGATTTACTTGTAGATGAACTCTCTACAGGGTAACTTGCTTGTAGCTG
Organism: Dysidea avara; assembly: GCF_963678975.1. Taxonomy (NCBI): domain Eukaryota; kingdom Metazoa; phylum Porifera; class Demospongiae; order Dictyoceratida; family Dysideidae; genus Dysidea; species Dysidea avara. The sequence goes on from NC_089272.1 coordinate 35,788,968, forward strand.
AATTCCTTACTTTGTGTCTAGTTTGTAGCTGATCTCTCTACAGGGTGATTTGTTTGTAGCTGAACTCCTTACATTGTGTGTAGTTTCTAGCTGATCTCTCTACAGGGTGATTTGTTTGTAGCTGATCTCTATACAAGTAGATTTGTGTGTAGCTGATCTCTCTGCAGGATGATTTGTTTGTAGCCGATCTCTCTACAAGGTAATTTGTTTGTAGCTGAACTATCTATAAGGTGATTTGTATGTAGCTAATCTCTCTGCAGATTGATTTGTTTTAGCTGAACTCTGATTTGTTTTTAGCTTATCTCTGTACAGGTTGATTTGTGTGTAACTGATCTCTCTACAAGCTGATTTGTTTGTAGCTGATCACTCTGCAGGTTGATTTGTTTCTAGATGATCTCTCTACAGGTTGATTTGTTTGTTGCTGATCGCTCTAAAGGTTGATTTGTTTGTAGCTGAACTCTCTGCAAAATGTTTTGCTTGTAGTTGATCTCTCTACAAGGTGATTTTTTTGTAGCTGACATCTCTTCAGGGTGATTTGTTTCTAGCTGATATCTCTACAGGGTGATTTTTTGTAGCTGACCTCTCTTCAGGGTGATTTGTTTCTAGCTGATCACTATACAGGTTGGTTTGTTTGTAGCTGAACTCTCTACAGGGTGATTTGCTTGTAGCTGAACTCCTTACATTGTGTCTAGTTTCTAGCTGATCTCTCTACAGGGTGATTTGTTTGTAGCTGATCTCTCTACAAGTTAAATTGTGTGTAGCTGTTCTCTCTGCAGGTTGATTTGTTTGTAGCTGATCTCTCTACAAGGTAATTTGTTTGTAGCTGAACTGTCTAAAAGGTGATTTGTTTGTAGCTGATCTCTCTGTAGGTTGATTTGTTTTAGCAGAACTCTCTACAGGGTGATATATTTGTAGCTGAACTCCTTACATTGTGTGTAGTTTGTAGCCGATCTCTCTACAGGGTAATTTGTTTGTAGCTGAACTCTCTACAAGTTGATTTGTGTGTAGCTGATCTCTGCAGGTTGATTTTTTTTGTAACCGATCTCTCTACAGGGCAATTTGTTTGTAGCTGATCTCTCTACAGGGTGATTTTTTTGTAGTTGACCTCTCTTCAGGGTGATTTGTTTCTAGCCGATCTCTCTACAAGGTGATTTTTTGTAGCTGACCTCTCTTCAGGGTGATTTGTTTCTAGCTGATTGCTCTACAGGTTGATTTGTTTGTAGATGAACTCTCTTCAGGGTAATTTGCTTGTAGCTGAACTCCTTACTTTGTGTCTAGTTTGTAGCTGATCTCTCTACAGGGTGATTTGTTTGTAGCTGATCTCTATACAACTTGATATGTGTGTAGCTGTTCTCTCTGCAGGGTGATCTGTTTGTAGCCGATCTCTCTACAAGGTAATTTGTTTGTAGCTGAACTATCTATAAGGTGATTTGTACGTAGCCGATCTCTCTGCAGATTGATTTGTTTTAGCTGAACTCTCTACAGGGTGATTTGTTTCTAGCTTATCTCTCTACAGGTTGATTTGTTTGTTGCTGATCGCTCTAAAGGTTGATTTGTTTGTAGCTGAACTCTCTGCAAAGAGTTTTGTTTGTAGTTGATTTCTCTACAAGGTGATTTTTTGTAGCTGACCTCTCTTCAGGGTGATTTGTTTCTAGCTGATATCTCTACAGGGTGATTTTTTGTAGCTGACCTCTCTTCAGGGTAATTTGTTTCTAGCTGATCACTCTACAGGTTGGTTTGTTTGTAGCTGAACTCTCTACAGGGTGATTTGCTTGTAGCTGAACTCCTTACATTGTGTCTAGTTTCTAGCTGATCTCTTTACAGAGTGATTTGTTTGTAGCTGATCTCTCTACAAGTTGAATTGTGTGTAGCTGTTCTCTCTGCAGGTTGATTTGTTTGTAGCCGATCTCTCTACAAGGTAATCTGTTTGTAGCTGAACTCTCTATAAGGTGATTTGTTTGTAGCTGATCTCTCTGCAGGTTGATTTGTTTTAGCTGAACTCTCTACAGGGTGATTTGTTTGTAGCTGAACTCCTTACATTGTGTGTAGTTTCTAGCTGATCTCCCTACAGGGTGATTTGTTTGTAGCTGATCTCTCTACAATTTGATTTGTGTGTAGCTGATCTCTCTGCAGGTTGATTTGTTTGTAGCCGATCTCTCTACAGGTAATCTGTTTGTAGCTGAACTCTCTATAAGGTGATTTGTTTGTAGCTGATCTCTCTGTAGGTTGATTTGTTTTAGCTGAACTCTCTACAGGGTGATTGCTTGTAGCTGAACTCCTTACATTGTGTCTAGTTTCTAGCTGATGTTTCTACAGGGTGATTTTTTGTAGCTGAACTCTCTACAGGGTGATTTGTTTCTAGCTTATCTCTCTACAGGTAGATTTGTGTTGATTTGTTCATTGCTGATCGCTCTAAAGGTTGATTTGTTGCAGCTGAACACCCTGCAAAGTGCTTTGTTTGTAGCTGATCACTCTAAAGGGTAATTTGTTTGTAGCTGAACTCTCTCCACAGTGACTTGTGTGTAGCTGAATTCTGTGTAACTGAATTCTCTAGAGAGTGACTTAATTGTAGCTGAATTCAGTTTCTCTACACAGTGCATGACTTGTTTATAGCTGAACTTTCTTCAGTGTGACTTGTAATGTTCTGAATCTCTATAGTGATATATTTGCTTAACTCTCCACATGGTGACTGTCTTCTTGCTGAACTGTCTATAAGATTAACTGTTTGCAGCTGAACTCCCTACAGAATAACTTGTGATGTAATAAAATTCTATAATGGAATAAATAAATTAGCCGAATGCTCTATTAGGGTGACTGTTCTATTAGAGTATCTCGATCTCGCATTTGCTACACAGAGTTGGCTTTCGAATCATAACTCAGTGGTTTGCAATCCGATTCTTCTGTACTACTGCAAGGACTTTCTATGAAGATTATTCCAGCTATACACCGATTTTCAGCTCATTGCTCTAAGCGGTTTGCCTAGTAGGCGTGAAAACTAATACTTTTTTTATTCATAAAAATCGATCGCGTAATTGTGACACAGGTTGGGTTTTGTGTCATATCTCCGTGGTCTTTATCTCGATTCATTTTAAACCACCAAAAGGCACTCCTACGATGGTTACTCCATCTACATAGCAATTTTCAACTCATTCCATGAAGCGGTTTACCCTGTAGGCGTGACAACAAATCGATCTTGTTTTACGCGAATAATCGATCATAACTCCTGAACCATTCATCGGATTTGTACCAAATTTGATGCTAGGATTCACCGTTGGACTCCCTTTCTGTGTGCCAAATTTCAACGCGATCAGAGTACGCGTTTGCTTGTTATAGCAATTTTTGCAAGTGTGCGAAAAGACGAAGAAGAAGAAAAAAAAAACGAAGAAAAAAAAACGAAACTTTGGCAGCTCGTATCTCGGAAATGGCTGGAGCGATTTCCTTCAAATTTGGAATGTAGACTCCCTTGGCTGGCGGGCAACTGTGTAGCAAATTTGGTGCCAATCAGATAAGTGATCACCGAGATACAAAGGTGTGAAAATGACGTTTTCTTTCTTCCTGTCAATATACTCACGGTGTGGCGCGCCGGCTTCTTGGGCCGCACGACACACTACAGTACCGTGTGTCTTGATATGTATCATATATATATAATTTGTACATTTACTGATAAAATCAGAAATATTTAAAGTACATCTGCTTCATCTTTTCTTCTTCCTGTGGTAAAGAAAAAAGACAAGTTAAATAAGTCCCAAAGCCGCTATGGCTGGCTTTGGAGTATAGAAATACAAAAAGAAATGAAATATAATCCAAAACAGCCAAGCTGTAAAAAAACAGTGCGGCCCTCAAAAAAGCTATGGTGAAAAAAGATGTGAAATTCAAGGTAGCGGCCAAGAAATGGCTGTGATGGTAGATTAATGGTAAAAATTTTAATAACGGCAATTTAGGTGAATTTTTTGCCAAGACCAAGCGGCACAAAAATTCACCTGAATTGTCGTTATTACAATTTTTACCATTAATCTACCATCACAGCCATTTCTTGGCCGCCACCTTGGATTTCACATCTTTTTTCACCATAGCTTTTTTGAGGGCCGCACTGTTTTTTTACAGCTTGGCTGTTTTGGATTAGATACTCTAATAGACTGAACATTTATTGAGGATTTTTAATAGAACATACATAGAATGTTCTAGAGCAATCTATTACGTCTATTGGTAGATCTATGAAATTACAAACATTTGATTATAAGCTGAATTCTAGAAATTTCACTTATGAAACAGAAATTAAGTGAGGTCATCAGCCAAGGTAGCAGTGGTTCAGTGGTTAAGGATGCAGGTGGTAGGTATGGAAGTCCTTAGTTCAAACTCTGGTAAGGTTTCTTTCGTGACATCTATATTATATCTGTATAAAAGATACCCGGCTGATACAAAACTATAAGTTTAGAATTGCTAACATGTAAACACAGCTATTTATAAAGGTTATTCACATAGCTAGTTACTTATTTTAAATTACTAATGTCCATGTTTCCACTACATGTATAAACACTGAGTACTGCACACAGACCACCAGTTTTCTGGATACTTGACCTCCTGATGTTGTAAGCAGGTTCAACGTACCTTATAAATAAGTATAACTACTGCATATAGCCAGAATTTTGTTATAGCTAGCTATACATTTACACAATTCTATTTACTAACAAAAGTGTAAACATTGTTCTTTCATTGAAATTCTTTTAATTCTTTAAAGAGATTATTTAATCAGATCAAGACCATCTGATTTGTTAATCTCTTCAATAACAGAACAGCAATGTATGCGAGTTTATTTTTGCACGGACATAATATTTTAATTAAACTATTATGGGATATCATGGACTACTCATTCACAAACTAACCTTTGGGAATTTGGTTAGAAATTAAGTTATTCAAAATAGTGAGTTTTAATTTTGCGGATTGTCAAAATCAGCTGTCTTCATTTACGTACAAAGGAATGCAGGGTGAGTTCAAGGTGGCTGAAATCACTTTATATATACATCCTAAGGAATCACTGTACCAAATTTAGTGATTTAATCCATCGTGTAATGATCAAATCCATAAAGAACCAGTCAGCTCAGCATTAATGACATGCGTACCATAATTTTATACTGAACAATGGAATTAACATAGGTCAGTGAAACTCTTTGGTGAATTGAAAATATTTTGGGATCCTCACTGGTACATACTGTAGCAAAGTTATGAACTGGTATAAGACTCTGCAGCTACAGTGCTGCTATTAATATAATATGAGTTTGGTGAACAATCATTTCTGTTTTTGATGAAGAAACTCATTATTTAATTATCATTTTGACTGGGTCCTAACATCCTCAAGGGACTACACACTATCCAAGTATAGATATAAATGCTAGCTTTAAACTTGCAAAATGTGTTAGATAGTATTATAACCTATAGCCAGTACTTCTGCTTATCTATGTGATCTTTTCTCTTGAGATGCAAGAAAACTTTCCATGCACCCTCCTATAAGGACCATAGACTTAAAAAGCATGTATGGAATTAAAACTAAGTGGTTTTTAATTTCAAGGTTATTGATGTGTGTATAGACACATGCATAGTTAAGCATGAACATGCATGTATGCATGTGTGTATGTAGCAATTTTCTGCATAGTGATGCATATATACATGTGTATGCTTGTGTGATGGAAATGATTTTGTGTGAATGTTGATGTTCTTTGTCCCACTTTTCATAGTTACACTTGTTGTATGTGTTTGGTTAGACGCCATCCCCACCATTTTAGAACACATTGTGCATGCATTCTGTTGACTAGAGGCAAAAATCTCCATTAATACAGTATGATCAACAAAACAGTAGGTTTGTGTGGTAGTAGAGTACTTTCTCAGCAGGTGCCTGTGGTGCAACAATTAAATCAATAATTTTAATAAGTCATTTATCATACCCAATTAAGGATTCCCTAAATTCTTTATAGTTGTGTAAGTTACATCAGTAATCCAGCTTTTAAACTCATCCATTGAATATCCAAAGAATTACATTTTTCACGTCTCCTGTTTTTCAAGCCACTGAATGCAATCTGTTGATATACTGTAACCATCTATAATGCTCTTCCATTTGAACATCAAACAGTGATATGTTATTGCTATTATCAAATATACAAGACCAATGGCTACTGTTAACTGTGCTATTGTATGGCCTACTGAATTATCCTTGTATAAAGGGGCTATATAGCTACATGAACTATTAACAAGTTAAATAACAAGAATGACTCTTGGATGTTGTTAAATTTATCTTTAAATGGTTTCAGAATTCCATGCACAGCTGATATTATGCACAGTAATATAGCAATATCCAAAAAGCTGGCATCCCTAAGTAGACCTGATAAAGCAAGAACAATTGCCCTTATGACAAGCTATAAACCTGTTCAATAGAATACTTTATCTTTATAAGAACTGAAATATGTATCCAGCAATGTCTTAAATAAAGCATGACAATTTTCTTGTACACAGTAGTACCAAATTAAATGGCAACAAAGTGAAGAAGACAACTAAACAGACAACAAATATCAATGTGAATTTTAATCTAAATAGTGCATGGAGCTATTAATAGTATCATCAGACCAAATGTGTTGATTGTACCATTGATAACAGTGAGGTTGAAAATGAAAAGTATAGTAACACCAAACCAATACCAGCTATTGATAAAGGTATTACGATTAATAAATAAACATTGGAACATTCATGTACCATGATGAGCCAAATACAGCACTCAGACCATGTTGACATTGCTCACATGGCACACCAGACCTGTTAAAATCACACTGAGAGTCAAGAGTGGACAGGTTTAGATGAGACAACTCTGGTTTACAGTAGTCAGATGGACAAAAGGGAGAAGCTTCATAGGATGAGTCTTTTGTAGCAATCACCAGCTGTGGGCTGAACATTGTATAGTTTCGTCATTAAGGTTGCAAGAAGTAATGAATAACAGGCCATGTAATAAAACTGGATCACAATGACAGGAGTGGTGTCTGTCCACGTGTATAATAAATCAAATTGGGTAATCCTTCTTATCCATTTCTGGCATACCACTCAAAGTTTGCAGAATTTAGCACTATGATTACGTGGCCACAGTGTGTAATTGTACTGATTCAGAATACAATGTCCATTATAATATTTTTGTTGTAACTGTGAAGCATCAGTAACATCAAAGTATTATTATCTATAACATTTTCAACCACAAATTAAAGATAGAGTCAGAAAGGCTCTCCGCGCAGTTGTTTCAGCCATTGTTTTGATACCATCAGTTCAATTGATAAGGTCTTTCCTGGACTGACTTCACCTAAATTAGGTGACAAACAATTGCGTGTTATCAATCCTTGAGCAGGGACACACACTCAAAGGAATAGGTCTAGTATCAGTTCGTTCAACCATTGTGTTATTAGTCTCCATAACTTTTGTGTAGATAGTGACAGCATTGTACTTACAGTTACAGGCATGATTCAGAAACACAGTCCCAGCAAGCCATGAACAATTACCAAATGACTTGTCTTCTCCTGGCAAGTTTATTTATTTATTTATTTATTTATTTTTTAAGTCTTTAAGTTAGATGTCATGTGTAAGTTTTTAAACACTACAACCTTCAACTATTGTTAAATGGACCATAAATTGAATGGGACAAATTTGCTTTGAATCAGTTTTTAAAAGTACGATCCTGTATCACAAACTTGTACACTGTATTGAAAGATAAGTTCACAAATGCATTCTCTGTCAATGCAAAGTAGGACATGTCTTTTGCCCTTGCACTAAATCTAGCAGAATTGTTTAAAAAGTTGATAGAATTGTTGCAAATTAGTGTTGATATGTGGAGTTTTATTACATTCTCATAAAGACTATTGTACGTAAACTGCACTGATCCAGAGAGTTCAATTACTCCATTTGTAACTGATTTCAAATCATTTCCACTTTTATGTATATTAATTTTCAGTTATACTGCTGTTTACAATAGTAATAATGTTTGTTAGTTGCCACACAGTTTCCTTGAATGTCTTGACAATTATAAAATGAAGGTTTTTGGTTATTACAAAATTCACTATTTTCCACAGTAACTTGCCCAGTGATAGTTCATGAGCTAGCAGGAATTATATGAACCATAGTCCCATTGACATTGTTTCTGAATGAACAGTCAGCAAACACCATTAAATTGCATTGTGTTTCAGATAGTGTGTTACAACATATCCTAATTCTTCAGTGTTAGCTAATCACAGGTGTAAAACCCTATAAAAATTGATGAATAATAATATTTACTATCCCTGGAAATGCTCATTATTGTTACATTGGTAACATCCAATGTATTGTATCACTTCCACAGGTAGACCCACTATAATACAAGAAACCTGAGACAGTTAAGTTAAACAAAAATGCATTTTGTAGAACAACAGAAACGTTATAATTCTTCTCTTTTAGCAAGATCTTTTTAGTATAATGATAGGTCTTATTGCATGGCTCATCTGGTGCAGTCAAATACAGGAAATTACAAATGCTGAATATACAGTTTATTGTTTCATTTAATTTATTATTGTTAACACCATAATCCTGTTCTCTTTCTGTGTTTGTGCAGATATTTGCTGTAATAGTTATTGATTGTTGAATAGCCTATAGAATTTACAGCAACTATATCCATCAATACCAACATTGGTTGTTATATACTTGTATATTGGCAAATAATAGACTTACAGTGGTAAAGAATCACTGATCCATTGAATCTGTTTATGTCATTATACAATTTTGTGTGCTACCATACATCACCATTTTACTAAATATTCCAGTTGTTTTCAAACTTTAATTTGATATTTTTCAAATTTAGTACTATTGCATTTAACACTGACACACTTGCAGAGGCAGTAAATATAATATGACAAGGGTTCATCCCGATGAACGAGATGTCAGTAACATTCCTTAGTAACAAGTCAGTACTGAGGTGATGTTGACCTGGTTCAAGTTGAATTTGAGTATGAGAGGTGAAATATTTATCAGAGTTGTTGACATAGTACTGGAGAGTGTGATGAACATTCTGGCTCATTGTTATTCTCGTCATTATTAGGTTTTACAAAATACTCATTTTAATTCAATCTGCATGTCAACAATGCCAATAATAACATCACAAAACATTCCTGGTGGCATTTTGCTCTATTCTGTAGCAGACAAAATGTTATGTTACTATTCAAAATAACGCTGAGTTGCTTGTGATGATCATACTCAAGATACTGTTTGTAACATGCTAATGCACACAAAAACTAAGCAAGTGGGAACAATGACACTATCACATACATGGCACAACAGGCCTAAGTCACATAATTTTTTCATATGAATGGAATATCTGCACATTGTTACAGTAGCTAGAAACAATGGCAAGTTATGTAATCTTGTACTAAATATAGAGTCTCTAACTACATGAAAATAGCAAAAGTAACACATGGTATGAGAAACTACATCATCATGAGATTTTGAACAACATATGAAGCAAATTGTTGTCATACCTAACTGTTTTGACCACATACATTGCACATTCCAATTTCAAGCTATTGCTATTATTTGTATGTCGCAGTTGAAGTGATGCTTCTCCATTTACATTCTACCATAATTATGAAGAACTTCTCTGCACAAGAAAATCTCACAAAATAAAAGCATAATGCATTTCTGAAAAGCATACCAACAAGCATAATAGGCAGAAAATTGGGGAAATATCAAAAAGCATAATAGGCAAATTTTGAAGCATAATAGACTCAAGCCTACACCACATACATTGCAATATGACTTCTATGCTATGCAAATCAATATAAATGTGTATGTGTGCAACTGTACAAGTGGCAATATTCATTTTTCCTTGGTATACTCATAAAGCATATTAAGATCAAGACACACGATAGTGTGTCGTGCGGCCCAAGAAGCCGGCGCGCCACACCGTGAGTATATTAACAGGAAGAAAGAAAACGCAATTTTCACACCTATGTAGCTCTGTGATCCCTTATCCGATTGGAACCAAATTTGCTGGAGACGTGCCGCCCAGCTAGGGTAGTCTACATACCAAATTTGAAGAAAATCGCTCCAGCCATTTCCGAGATACGAGCGAACAAAATTTCGTTTTAATTTCTTCGTTTTTTTCTTCTTCTTCTTCTTCTTCTTCTTCTTCTTCTTCTTCATCTTCTTCATTTCGCACACTTCGCAAAATTCGCCATAAAACACGAATGCGTGCTCGGATTTGGCTGAAATTTGGCACACTTAAAGGGCTCATTAAGGCGGATCTCCGTACCAACTTTGGTAGGAATCCGATGAACAGTCACGGAGTTATGACCGATTATTTGCGTAAAATAAGGTCGAAGGTCTGTCACGCCTACAGGGTAAACGCCTTGGAGGAATCAGTTGAAAATTGATATGTAGATGGAGCAACCATCGTAGGAGTGCCTTTTTGTGGTTTGAAAGGAATCGGGATAAAGACCATGGAGATATGACACGAAACCCAACCTGTGTCAAAATTACGCGATCGATTTTTATGAATAAAAAAACTATTAGTTTTCGTATCTACCAGGCAAACCGCTTAGAGCAACGAGCTGAAAATCAGTATGTAGCTGGAATAATCATCATAGAAGGTCCTTGCAGTAGTACAGAAGAATCGGATTACAAATCACTGAGTTATGATTCGAAAGGCAACTAGGTGCAGCAAATGCGAGATCGAGATACTCTAATAGAACAGTCACCCTAATAAAGCATTCAGCTGCATTTATAATTTACTCAGTTATATTACATTGTAAGTTATTCTGTGGGGAATTCAGCTACAAACAAGTCACCCTGTAGTCAGATCAGCTAGAAGAAGGTACCTAATAGAGAGTTCAGCTACAAATAAACCATCATGTAGAGAGTTCAGCTCAAATAAATCACCCTGTAGAGAATTCAGCTACAAACAAATTGCCCTGTAGAGAGATCAGCTAGAAGAAGTTACCTTGTAGAGAGTTCAGTTACAAAGAAACAATCATGCAAAGAGTTTAGCTACAAACAAATCACCCAGTAAAAAGTTCCGCTATGAACAGATCACACTGTAGAGAGTTCAGTTAGAAACAAGTCATCCTGTAGAGAGATCAGCTAGAAGAAGTTACCTTGTAGAGAGTTCAGCTACAAACAAATCACCCTGTAGAGAGTTCAGCTACAAACAAGTCACCCTGTAGAGAGATCAGCTAGAAGAAGTTACCTTGTAGAGAGTTCAGCTACAAACAAATTACCCTGTAGAAAGTTCAGTTACAAACAAGTCACCCTGTAGAGAGATCAGCTAGAAACAAGTCATCCTGTAGAGAGTTCAGCTAGAAGAAGTTACGTTGTACAGAGTTCAGCTACAAAGAAACTACCATGTAGAGAGTTCAGCTGCAAATAAATCGCCCTGTAGAGAGTTCAGCTACAAACAAATCACCCTGTAGAAAGATCCGCTAGAAGAAGTTACCTTGTAGAGACTTCAGCTACAAACAAATCACCCTGTAGAAAGGTCAGCTAGAAGAAGTTACCTTGTAGAGAGTTCAGCTACAAACAAATCACCCTGTAGAGAGTTCAGCTAGAAACAAGTCACCCTGTAGAGAGATCAGCTAGAAACAAGCCACCCGTAGAGAGTTCAGCTAGAAGAAGTTGCATTGTAGAGAGTTCAGCTACAAAGAAGCTACCTTGTAGAGAGTTCAGCTGCAAACAAATCGCCCTGTAGAGAATTCAGCTACAAACAAATCACCCTGTAGAAAGGTCAGCTAGAAGAAGTTACCTTGTAGAGAGTTCAGCTACAAACAAATCACCCTGTAGAGAGTTCAGCTTCAAACAAGTCACCATGTAGAGAGTTCAGCTAGAAGAAGTTACATTGTAGAGAGTTCAGCTACAAAGAAGCTACCTTGTAGAGAGTTCAGCTGCAAATAAATCGCCCTGTAGAGAGTTCAGCTACAAACAAATCACCCTGTAGAAAGATCCGCTAGAAGAAGTTACCTTGTAGAGAGTTCAGCTACAAACAAATCACCCTGTAGAGAGTTCAGCTTCAAACAAGTCACCATGTAGAGAGTTCAGCTAGAAGAAGTTACATTGTAGAGAGTTCAGCTACAAAGAAGCTACCTTGTAGAGAGTTCAGCTGCAAATAAATCGCCCTGTAGAGAGTTCAGCTACAGACAAATCACCCTGTAGAAAGATCCGCTAGAAGAAGTTACCTTGTAGAGAGTTCAGCTACAAACAAATCACCCTGTAGAGAGTTCAGCTTCAAACAAGTCACCATGTAGAGAGTTCAGCTAGAAGAAGTTACATTGTAGAGAGTTCAGCTACAAAGAAGCTACCTTGTAGAGAGTTCAGCTGCAAATAAATCGCCCTGTAGAGAGTTCAGCTACAAACAAATCACCCTGTAGAAAGATCCGCTAGAAGAAGTTACCTTGTAGAGAGTTCAGCTACAAACAAATCACCCTGTAGAAAGGTCAGCTAGAAGAAGTTACCTTGTAGTGAGTTCAGCTACAAACAAATCACCCTGTAGAGAGTTCAGCTAGAAACAAGTCACCCTGTAGAGAGATCAGCTAGAAACAAGCCACCCATAGAGAGTTCAGCTAGAAGAAGTTACCTTGTAGAGAGTTCAGCTACAAACAAGTCACCATGTAGAGAGTTCAGCTAGAAGAAGTTACCTTGTAGAGAGTTCAGCTACAAACAAATCACCCTGTAGAGAGTTCAGCTACAAACAAGTCACCCTGCAGAGAGATCAGCTAGAAACAAGTCATCCTGTAGAGAGTTCAGCTAGAAGAAGTTACCTTGTAGAGAGTTCAGCTACAAACAAATCACCCTGTAGACAGTTCAGCTACAAACAAGTCACCCTGTAGAGAGATCAGCTAGAAACAAGTCATCCTGTAGAGAGTTCAGCTAGAAGAAGTTACATTGTAGAGAGTTCAGCTACAAAGAAACTACCATGTAGAGAATTCAGCTACAGAAGAAGTTACCTTGTAGAGGGTTCAGCTACAAACAAATCACCTTGTAGAGAGTTCAGATAGAAACAAGTCACCCTGTAGAGAGTTCAGCTAGAAACAAGCCACCCGTAGAGAGTTCAGCTAGAAGAAGTTACATTGTAGAGAGTTCAGCTACAAAGAAGCTACCTTGTAGAGAGTTCAGCTGCAAACAAATCGCCCTGTAGAGAATTCAGCTACAAACAAATCACCCTGTAGAAAGATCAGCTAGAAGAAGTTACCTTGTAGAGAGTTCAGCTACAAACAAATCACCCTGTAGAGAGTTCAGCTTCAAACAAGTCACCATGTAGAGAGTTCAGCTAGAAGAAGTTACATTGTAGAGAGTTCAGCTACAAAGAAACTACCATGTAAAGAGTTCAGCTGCAAACAAATCGCCCTGTAGAGAATTCAGCTACAAACAAATCACCCTGTAAAAAGATCAGCTAGAAGAAGTTACCTTGTAGAGAGTTCAGCTACAAACAAATCACCTTGCAGAGAGTTCAGCTAGAAACAAGTCACCCTGTAGAGAGATCAACTAGAAACAAGCCACCCGTAGATAGTTCAGCTAGAATAAGTTACACTGTAGAGAGTTCAGCTACAAAGAAACTACCATGTAGAGAGTTCAGCTGCAAACAAATTGCCCTGTAGAGAATTCAGCTACAAACAAATCACCCTGTAAAAAGATCAGCTAGAAGAAGTTACCTTGTAGAGAGTTCAGCTTCAAACAAATCACCTTGTAGAGAGTTCAGCTAGAAACAAGTCACCCTGTAGAGAGATCAACTAGAAACAAGCCACCCGTAGATAGTTCAGCTAGAATAAGTTACACTGTAGAGAGTTCGGCTACAAAGAAACTACCATGTAGAGAGTTCAGCTGCAAACAAATTGCCCTGTAGAGAATTCAGCTACAAACAAATCACCCTGTAGAAAGATCAGCTAGAAGAAGTTACCTTGTAGAGAGTTCAGCTACAAACAAATCACCCTGTAGAGAGTTCAGCTAGAAACAAGTCACCCTGTAGAGAGATCAGCTAGAAACAAGCCACCCATAGAGAGTTCAGCTAGAAGAAGTTACATTGTAGAGAGTTCAGCTACAAACAAGTCACCATGTAGAGAGTTCAGCTAGAAGAAGTTACCTTGTAGAGAGTTCAGCTACAAACAAATCACCCTGTAGAGAGTTCAGCTACAAACAAGTCACCCTGCAGAGAGATCAGCTAGAAACAAGTCATCCTGTAGAGAGTTCAGCTAGAAGAAGTTACCTTGTAGAGAGTTCAGCTACAAACAAATCACCCTGTAGACAGTTCAGCTACAAACAAGTCACCCTGTAGAGAGATCAGCTAGAAACAAGTCATCCTGTAGAGAGTTCAGCTAGAAGAAGTTACATTGTAGAGAGTTCAGCTACAAAGAAACTACCATGTAGAGAATTCAGCTACAGAAGAAGTTACCTTGTAGAGGGTTCAGCTACAAACAAATCACCTTGTAGAGAGTTCAGATAGAAACAAGTCACCCTGTAGAGAGTTCAGCTAGAAACAAGCCACCCGTAGAGAGTTCAGCTAGAAGAAGTTACATTGTAGAGAGTTCAGCTACAAAGAAGCTACCTTGTAGAGAATTCAGCTACAAACAAATCACCCTGTAAAAAGATCAGCTAGAAGAAGTTACCTTGTAGAGAGTTCAGCTACAAACAAATCACCTTGTAGAGAGTTCAGCTAGAAACAAGTCACCCTGTAGAGAGATCAACTAGAAACAAGCCACCCGTAGATAGTTCAGCTAGAATAAGTTACACTGTAGAGAGTTCGGCTACAAAGAAACTACCATGTAGAGAGTTCAGCTGCAAACAAATTGCCCTGTAGAGAATTCAGCTACAAACAAATCACCCTGTAGAAAGATCAGCTAGAAGAAGTTACCTTGTAGAGAGTTCAGCTACAAACAAATCACCCTGTAGAGAGTTCAGCTACAAACAAGTCACTCTGTAGAGAGATCAGCTAGAAACAAGTCATCCTTTAGAGAGTTCAGCTAGAAGAAGTTACATTGTAGAGAGTTCAGCTACAAAGAAACTACCATGTAGAGAGTTTAGCTGCAAACAAATCGTCCTGTAGAGAATTCAGCTACAAACAAATCACCCTGTAGAAAGATTAGCTAGAAGAAGTTACCTTGTAGAGAGTTCAGCTACAAACAAATCACCTTGTAGAGAGTTCAGCTACAAACAAGTCACCCTGTAGAGAGATTAGCTAGAAACAAGCCACCCGTAGAGAGTTTAGCTAGAAGAAGTTACATTGTAGAGAGTTCAGCAGTTTAGCTGCAAACAAATCACCCTGTAGAGAATTCAGCTACAAACAAATCACCCTGTAGAAAGATCAGCCAGAAGAAGTTACCTTGTAGAGAGTTCAGCTACAAACAAGTCACCCTGTAGAGAGATCAGCTAGAAACAAGCCACCCGTAGAGAGTTTAGCTAGAAGAAGTTACATTGTAGAGAGTTCAGCAGTTTAGCTGCAAACAAATCGCCCTGTAGAGAATTCAGCTACAAACAAATCACCCTGTAGAAAGATCAGCTAGAAGAAGTTACCTTGTAGAGAGTTCAGCTACAAACAAATCACCCTGTAGAGAGTTCAGCTACAAACAAGTTATCTGGTAGAGGGATCAGCTAGAAGGATCACCTTGCAGAGAGTTCAGCTACAAACAAGTTATCTGGTAGAGGGATCAGCTAGAAGGATCACCTTGCAGAGAGGTCAGCTACAAAGAAATCACCCTGCTTCATCTTTTCTTCTTCCTGTAGTAAAGAAAAAAATGACAGGTTAAAAAGCCCTAAAGCCGGCCATAGGTCGGCTTTGGGGTATACAAATGCAAAAAGAAGTGAAATCTAATCCAAAACAGCCAAGCTGTAAAAAAAGAGTGCGGCCCTGAGAAAGGCTATGGTGAAAAAAGATGTGAAATCCAAGGTGGCGGCCAAGAAATGGCTGTGATGGTAGGTTAATGGTAAAAATTTTAATAACAGCAATTCAGTGAATTTGGTGCCGCTTGGTCTTGGCACAAAATTCACTTGAATTGTCGTTATTAAAATTTTTACCATTAACCTACCATCACAGCCATTTCTTGGCCGCCACCTTGGATTTCACATCTTTTTTCACCATAGCCTTTCTCAGGGCCGCACTCTTTTTTTACAGCTTGGCTGTTTTGGATTAGATATATATATACAGTGTATTAATGGATTCAGTTAATTCTTACCCTTTCCTAATCTGTAAAGTATCATAGCCAAAAACTAATAATCATACAAATTCAATATTAGCTACATGATTGTAATCATGCACCTATTATTTATGGTTGCAGGACTATGTCCAGCAATTTTTATTTACTGTTGATAATAGAACAACATAACGTGCTACTATTTCACAATGTTGCTTAACTTTTGATGTACGTACAGTGTGCTTTCAATTAGTGGCCTGTTTACAAATTAGTCAGCAATGACAGCAAGCAACCATTCAAGTTGTGGAGTTTTTTGTACATTAATAGGTTGGTACATACGTAATCTTTTAAAATTATATGTACTGTATAATGGTATCATGCACAACTAGTAGATATAAAATATGTTACCGGATTTGCGAAAAGGTACCTTTTCCACACATTTGACATACCAGCAAACTAAATGATGTAACATTTAACTCCTCATACCGATTAACTTGCTTTTAGTATCAAAATGTAGCCAAATACTGTAGTTACATTCATTGAAAATTTCAAGCAATTATATGCCATGATCAAAAATTATGAAGCTTTAAAGTCCAAACAAAAATTTTGTGTGTGAAAAAGGTACCTTTTCACAAATCCTATCACATATGTTCTTTTTTACAGTTTATACAGAGTGAAACCAGTTCCACGGCAATTATAGCTCTACCTAGTTGAGATGATAATCACACCCTGCAATTTTCATGGATAAATAAATCTTACTGATTAGGTAGCAACTATATTATAGTTTGCTAGTACCCATAACTATAATAATATTTAGTGTCTTCCTTCTAAAGTAGCATTAAAAATAGTAGCTACCATAATACTACAGATTGATGATCATTAGTCTAATCACAGATTTACTACACTACAGAGTATTATAATACTATACATGTCTCTGTGTGCCAGAGGGTACACCTTTAAAGTGAAAGCCGAGAAGAGTTGTGCATGTGGCAAAGTGTCAGGGGTAGCTATAATGTTTAGGTACAACTTACTATTTCAGGTAGCATTCACCAATATATTGACAGTGAGACATCTGACTGATTAATGGAAGTTTTAGTCTTATGAACTGACATGGTCCTTTGTTGACATTAGCTACTGTAACATCACTTGAGTTACAGGGGCAGATCTAGGATTTCACAAGGGGGGTGCTAAGCTAGGGGAATCTACTGTATGTGTAAACTAAGAAAAAGTGGCAACTGGTTGTACAATTGGTGTAGCTAGTACATGCAGTGTGTGAAGCACGCTCACATGTATGTTTTTTTTCCAGAGGGGTCTGAGACATAAACCCCACAGGAAAAGTTTTCAAATTTAACCTACACTGAGATTGAATTTAGTAATAACTTTGACTGAACTTTATTGAGTAAACATAAGCATTGTAAGCCACTTCAACTATTCTAATATTTTCTAGCTGGCAATGGCATAATACTACAGCTGTCATTTAAAGAGCTCAGTATAAATATTGCAGAGTTCAAGGTTGAATTCCTAGGGGTCTATGCAACCTCCACAAGCTGTATTACTTAATTTTATTAGCCTACAAATTGATGCTAATGAGTAATAACGAAACCGTGATAAAGAATATTCTATGTTCACGCTGTGGTTATTGTAAAACATAATTTCTTTGGTGGTTGGAATTAGGTGATGAAAAATAACAGATGTACTTTTGTCAGTAATGTTGATAACTTTATTATAATACTGTATACTTAAATAATATGTACTTTCAATTGCAACATACAAGTAGGAGGTATGTATACAGTGGTTGCTTTGAAGTTTTTTTAAAAGGAATATGTGAAGCTTGATCAAGTAAAGGGCACATCCACCAGATGCTGTATAGTTACTACAGTTAGATGTTTAAATTTCAATGCTTTATAGTTGCAAAAGAAAGTATTTCAACCCAAGTAACAAGTTTGTACCGCTAACTACCACTAATTAATAGATATTCAATTAAAAGAAGTTATTTGCAGAAAATGTTTCAAATAGAATTGATGTCATGTGATTCATGGTATATATTAAAACGTATAGAATTTTAGCTTTTAGCAATTGGTATGACAGGATGTTTGGCACATCGACGAGATAGCAGTACACACTACACAGGTCAAAAAGGAGAGGTTCAATTTCAGCAAACACACTGGTATTTGTATATCTTATAGTTTTGATGATTGATATTCTATTAGAGTAGTTGACTGTTCTATTAGAGTATTGTGATGTTTAGCAGCTTTTTAGTGGTTTTATCTCTGAAATATAACTTTGATTCCTAGAAAATATCTCTTTCCTTCTTGCCCATGCATACTTACAGTGTAAGATGCAATTGCACCAGTACTGTAGCTTTCACTGGCTCTCTAGCTAGCACACATGCAGTAAAATTTCGGAGGGGTGCTTCAGCACCTATGCATCTCCCCTAAATCTGCCCTTGCAGCTAGCTACTGTAGGTAGTGAGCCAAAATCATCTATGAAATTTGAAGCATAGAGACAGAAAGATGAGTGCCCATTTGGCATTTCAGTTCATCTTTCTCCATAAAATTCAAATTAAAAATTCAGTAAAATTCCAAAAACAGGAAATGACAACGAGAAGCATTTGGCAGCTATGGAGAAGGTGCATGGGATCTGATTTCATTCCCTTAGTGGTGAAAAGTTTTGGAGTCTGGACACCTTTTGCTTTAAATACTTTATGAACAATTGCTGACTATGCCACCCCCTGTAGTGGTGTTCCTCCTAGACTAACAAGAAAGAACCTGCTAAAGCAACTTTCTGGTGAGTTATGGATTAACCATGCCAAAATGATCCTGAGGTGTTGGACACTTCAGAGTACTGATGTTGATGACAATCCCCTTTTCTCTCAGTTATAGGTTTAGTCTGTAGTAGTAGCAGTAGTAGTTTATAGTATAAGTAGCTAGATATAATGTATGTACCATGTTGTTGTTTTTCATATTTACACATTTCCAAGAAAAAAATAGGAAACACGGAATTTTGGTGACCTACGAAAAAACCTACCCCTCTCCTAGGATTTAGCTATAGCGTGGTACGACGATTTGGAATTCAGAGGTTTCTCCAAGCCTCCAAAGAGAAAATTCGAGATGGTGAAAGTACATGCAGTATGTTAGTGCCTCGAAAAATATTTATGCTGCTCACGGCATACGCGCTCATCATACGCGTATATATACGGATATTGGACGGAGCAGTCATATTAATTTAGCGTGCGTCATTAAAAGAAACCGATTATTACTGTTGTTTATAATGAGCAGGGGCCACCAGGGGCATAAGTGCTAATCCGGTGGCCGATCCGTTTTCGCGTCATTTAGCTTACAGTACTGTATGGCTAAAGCACATGACAAACTGACTAAGGAAGCAGAAGCAGCGACACAATCAATGTGTGACTACCTGAGACTGCGTAAAGTATGGTTTGATGATAAAAAGATTAAGAAATCCAAGGCAGACAAGAAACTGAAGGTTGGTAGCTAGCTAACAAAGTTAGCTACACTATATGTGACCAGATTTGCGAAAAGGTACCTTTTCCACACATTTGACATGCCAGCAAACAAAATGATATAACACTTGAATCCTTATACTGATTAACTTGCTCTTAGTATCAAAGTGTAGCCAGATACTGTAGCTACATTCACCGAACATTTCAAGCAATTATATGCCATGATCAAAACATTATGAAGTTTCAAATTTCAAAAAATAAGTCAAATTTTGTGTGTGAAAAAGGTACCTTTTCGCAAATCCGGTCACATATAGTATATCATAACTAGCTACAGTATAACGAAGAAGTTATAACTTACGTACCACTACTGTAGTTACCCACCAGGACTAGCTATCTGATGAAAATGATAATTGAAACTAGCTATGTATTTGATGAGTTCGCGTACCATGCGTTAGCTACTGAATACTGATAGTTGGAACTATCTAGCTGTGTGGACATAAGGCATGCTTAGCTAGCTATACTGTTGCTAGTCTGTAAAAGTCATCAGTGCACGCAAAAGCTACACTTGTATGTAGTTACACATGCTATTATAGCCATAGCAGGAATGTGAAGTATAGTATTTCAAGCCAATTAAATGTTTAGCATATAACTGTTAATGTTACCCTCCATTGCTGCAAACTTGCCATCCAGGAACAGTAGCTACGTAGATCAAACTCTTAAACCTTTTGCAATTGCTTTTTGAGATTTCTGCAGTGATAAGATTCAGTGGTGAACAGCAATATTATCTACTAACACACAACTATATGTAGCTATAGTTGCCATGGCAATTGTGAGGCATATACATGTCTCAGAGATTTAAAAATCTGAATCCTCTTAACTTGTACCTCGTATTTAAAGCATGCAATAAATGTAATTGTTCTGCAATCTCAAACTATTTAGTCAATAACTATAAATACCACAAAAGCACTGTAGAGTGTATGGCTAACCAAAGTTGAGAATCCAGAAATGCTACAAGCTACTAGGTAGCATTTGTCTTATCATAGAATATCATAAACATACACTATAGTCTTCATACATCTCCCACTTACACAAGACTGACTTACGCTTAGCAGAATGTCCTCCGGCTAGGTAATAACTCATCTGAGGTGTTGATTCCATACTTTGTTCATTAACACTTTGGCAAGTTAATAACTTTACTACTGTTCAGCTAGCCATAAAGTATTGTTTATTGTTTTGGTATGTGTGGGTGCTTATGTATATCACAAGATGAAGAGCCTTTATTTATGGTATACTTGTCATCATAGTGGTCACTTAAACCCTCCATTTTATATTAGTCTATGAGCAGTAGTAAAACAATTGTGTATGTGCTAACATAATGTGCTTATTTTGATTGTTAGAAATGGAGAAAAAGATGGTTAGTATTTAAAAGTGAAAGCATTCCAGAGAATTCCACATTGAAGTATTACAAAACTGAGGAACAATGGATGACATCACCAGAGGACAAGAATGTTATTTGTGAGCCACTAAATGACATGATAATTTTGAGGAGAATTCACTTATCTGGAAAACCTCACATCTTAGCTGTGGTATTCTCATCACATTCACTTTGGCTATCTTTTAAATCACATACCAGTTTGACAATGTGGATGGAAAAATTATCACATATAATACAATCAAGTGAGCAGTAATATTATATGGTATTTCTTTGATCTATTCCTTAATGAATTCAGTTATTTATATAGTACAATAACAAAAATAATGAATTTCACTTATATATTACTAACAATTGCACAAAACAACTTGGTATTTAATTGAATTTCTTGCCTCATGATGGCTTAGTGTAAGGTTCAGTCAAAGCCATAGACATTGTTTAGTTAAGGAGTCTGAAATATTATAAGTCTCTTTAGCTACATGCATCAATTGCAGCTAGTGTAATCTTATGCCTTCATCCCACTAAAGACCTACAAGAATTCTGAGAAGTCTACATAACAGGTATAGTCATAACACACATCATAACATTGAAGACCTGCACTGCATTTGTGTGGATGCAAAAAAATCCCAGATGAGGTAGTAACTTGATCCCTACTACCACTAGTCAACCTGCAATCACCTAGACTAGTCCCTGAGCAAGTACCTAAAAAGCCACAATGCCTACTGGATTCAAATTCTCTCTACACTCAACCTATTGTATAAGCACTTAAGAATATCTTCTTGTATATCTTTGATGAACTACTGTATGATAACCAAATTTGTGACCATGCAGGCCTGCAAAAACAGGGCATATGGGCACAAACCATGTCCTTTCTTACAACTGGTCATATCACAGTACATGGAATAGAATAATTATGTGTTTTCTGTAACTTAGTTTAATGGCTGAACATTTTCTGTAATAATTGCATAAAAAATTATGAATGACGAAAGTTTGAAAAGGTAGACAAATTTTATATGCCCACATGCTCTGATTTCATAGGTTGGTCACACACACATAAATTTTTTACTTATGTAACTTCATTCTAGATACAGTAAAAGTGACTAGCTACAAATCTCATTTAATGAAACTGTAGCTCTAGCATTCATGTACATTCTTGATGTCTGCAACATTATGCTGTCATTAACAACTTAAAATCCTCTATCACTTCTTTTAACATTGAAAGTTTCATAAATTTTACAACTAGGAACTGCCAGTTATCTAGTAGAATGGCAACAGTATATAAATAATAGTTAGACATGCATCAAGAACCAGGGCTCTATGGGATTTAACCCCTGGGCTGTTAAGGACTTGAGGGTATTTTAATCTCATAGAACCCTGGTTCTTGACGTCTAACTTAATATTTATCATTATTGTTACAGTACCTTAACAGTTGTTTGTAAACAAGAAAGGTATCATCAATTAGTAGAAACAAGCCCTCTACACCTCCCTCTAATTCAGCATGGCTGTTACTATCCATTTAAATTCCCATGTGTTGCCAATATTACAGGTACATAATTGCCATGTTTCATATTGCCTCAGAATATGGTCTCTGTAGGACATACACTATGGAATTTAGAGACTATGTTTTCAGCTTATCAAATTTCAGCATCAAACTTGTTGTAGTCTAAGAACAGATTATTTCATTCACGATTTTCAATTTTATAGATTACTACAGTACCTATACCATGATAATAAGTTTTTATATTACTGTATTTCAAAGTAGTTTAGCCAGCAGTAAAGGATAGCTGTTGGTGGACCATCAGTACACTATACAATTATGTAAAATTAATACTACTGTTAAAATAATTTTAGAGTGGGAATAGAGATTGCTGAAAAAAGTAAAGAAACAAGAGTCAAACAAACCAGTATTTTAAACACACAGAGATTTCTATTTGGACTCAATGGATATGGTAGAAAGTAAGGTAGTTTCTCCATAAAATCAGGGGTAGATAAGTACTGAGAATGTTTCTGTATAAATATTTATTTTGAGTCCAAATAGAGACCTCTGTATGTTTAACATGCTGGCTTGTTTAAATCTTGTTTCTTTACTTTTTCAGCGATCTCTATTCCCATGTTTTACTTTTAATTTTTTTCACTAATTTGTTTACTTTTATAATTCATTGATGGATAGCTAACATGATACCGTATAGCCTAAATATTTCGAGGGGGAAATTCTCGCTGATTTCGCAGTATTGAGGGTTATCAGTGAAAATTTTTGCCTTGAAAAATTTAGACCTCCTTATAGTCTATACATTTTGAGAGCGTTTACAAATCCACGAAAATTTTATTTTTTAGCAACATTGGTCAACATCAAAATATTTTCCCCTCTAAATATTTAGGCTATACGGTAATAACATCACACAGAACTAAACATGTATATCAAGTTAGTCATCATGTACAGTAGCTGTTAGTAGTCAGCTAATATCATCAGAGATAGTAAACACCAGTGTGTTGTTTCCTTACTACTGAATGTACTTTGCACTATACAGATTTGACATATCCAATTATTTGCAGTGTATAGCATGCTGTGGTCTGCAATGGTATGGCTTCTGATTTATCATATGCGCATGCACACTTGTGTGGCTATGTGATCACAATAAGTCAAGTACACAGTGGTACACAACAACCTCCCACAACATACCATACCACACACCCACTATACAACTCTTTGGATTGTGCCACCACAGAAGGTTGGTATTGACTCTTGCACAGCATACAATAAGAGACACTACAAAACTGATCAAACTTGAATTATATAGCTACATTACAAATCCGTATGTTTTGTGGAGTGGGGGCTAGCAAAATTATAATAAACTGAACAAAAAAATTTTGAGCTGTCCAGCCCAGAACAACTCAGGAAAAAACCTACAGGCTCACTTTTTTTTTTTGGCCATGTAGGAAAAAACCCAAAATGCTCCACTCCACAGTGTGTGTGCCAGTATAAAGTCAAAATTATGAGTCTCCTTCTCCTACGATCAGTTATCTAACATCTGAGTCAAGGAAAACCAGAAGGGATGGTGGATGGGCCCAACCTGTAACACTCTTGTGGCCTAGAATGAATTATAATATTTCACAACACACTTTTATACCAAGCATCACGTGCTACACATGACACAACCATGACGTATTAACATGGGAGCTTATTTTCTGTCTAATTCATTTCATTCAAACGCCAGAAAATACACATGGTACAAACTTAATATACTGTGGTTAAATATAGGTAATGATATAGGGTTTCCAAATGAACGTGTTAACTTGGATACTTATTAACATATATTAACATGCTGGTTACCATTGCCAAAACTAAGTTATCATTGTAATATGCATTTAAAAATAAATCATGGATGTGAAGAAAGATATTGGAAGGAAAGTTATGTAGATTTTATCTCCAAAAAGTACTCTCATCCTGTGGAAAAAAGAACAAAAAATAAACGATGAACAAAATGGCATACTGTATTTCAGTTATTTTTTAAAAAGTACTTTTATTGGTCCCTTTTGACTTCATATTTTCCAGTGGATCTATACTTCTTCCAAACTAACTTCTAAGGTTTCTTTTGTAGTTGGGGAGCTTCATAAGGTGGTGTTTATAGTATGTTCACGTTGAGCTGAATCCTCAAAAACATTTAATAACTCGTGGATGCAATTACACACGATCTTGAAATTTGGCTCAATTGTAGTACTGCTTGATCCGCTAAAAATATTTCAACATCATTTTGTTCAAATGTTTGACATAATCCAATCAAAATTTTCACAATACATTTCCTATGGGGAAGCCATATAAGTACAGCGTCCATTACGGCCCTTTCCCGAACTTGTAATGGAGCCAAACTGTACATGTCTGTTGTTGACTCCTTTGCTGTTACCAATAATCATCTGGTTGGCTGAAATGTTAACTCTATTGAGAAAAAATCCACTTTTAATTTTTAGCTGTTTTTCAGGATTCAGCTCAACGTGAACATACTATAGGTGTGTGTTCTATGAGGATTTTGGCAAAAAGCATAAGCGATCTCTATTATGAACCACTACCATGGTTCCTGACATACCATGTCAACTTCAGTTGCAACTTTCTGTGTGCTGTAAAACAGTTTTTGTACAGGAGATGCAAGTATAATGCTGTTACACTTTGGATTGTAACTCTTTGTTGAAACTTCCCCCGGGTTTTATCAAATTGATATAATGATATATGCCAGGATCATATGAAACTATATATATATAGAGCCACCAGGTGTATGTTTAGGCATGCAGAGCTCAAACCACAGCTAAGTATATGAATACCTACCTGGGTGTAAGTATATACTCACCTGTGGTTTAAGGAACATGGCACTATAATGCGTTTTATGCCTACTTGCAGACTAATAGCCCATGACAAATGGCAGTACAATTGATCACCCAAGCCTAATGGTCTTACTGCACTGGGTTACCAATCACTCAAGCCAGTGAGAGTCTACCCTCTGGATTCATTTTATAGACACAGATCACGGCTTCGATGATGGATAGTAGCAATTAACATTGCTCTTATATTTGTTGACATGAAATAACAAGTCCTAGGAATATAGCTATATAATATGTAAGTCTCACAATTGATCATCCAATGTCAGTTGCTAGAGGAGACCTACGAACAACTCTACTATGCCAAACTATGGCAAATTATGCATAAGTTTTGTTATTTTATGTGTGTATGGTGTGTTAGTGTTTTGTGTATATAGTGTGCATTAATTTTGAGGCATGCTATATTACTGTATCATCTATTTTAGTGTTTTGTCTTGGGGTTTATTAATAGCAAATATCCTTTGACTTTATAATCAGGGTATATAAGTGCAATACACCTTGTACAGGTAGCTATGGTTCATACAGTATAATGTGTCTATTTTTCGTTTCTTAGAGTGTTATTTGGTCCAGCTAGTTAAGAGCACCAATGAAGCAATCAAGCCAGCTACTTATTTGCTGCAAGTTCACTCAGATAAGATCACTGGATACAGGACTGCTCATAATAATTTAAAAGAAACTGCTTGGAGCTGGGATATATCTACATTTTATGCTTATCGAGTACACAAACTATCAGTGACAGAAATTGAGATAATAATTGGAAAGTTAGTTATGTGCTCACTATTGTTTGCAAAATTCAAAACAAATTTTAGTACTGCAAATCTAACTAATAGCATTGTCACACTCATTCAAATTAGCAATGTTCATTCTTTGACAAATTGCTTTGCTTACATCACTTCTCAGTTGTCAGGAGGAGCTGTAAAATAAACACAATACTTACAGTATTTGTAATCAATTTTGATAAAATCTGAGTCTAGTTCTTTGCAACTCGTAATACCTTATCTAATCAATAGCGGCAGTGTTAGAGAACTACCATTCTTGATTATAATATGCTTGTAACAGTCAATACATTGCTGTTGGACAAGTACCATGCATATTATTTTTCTAGCTTCTTTTCAGCTCATAGTCTATATTCACAGATAGAATGCAGGCAAGGATGATCAAATGAACGTTGTAAATCACCTTCAATATGTTTTTTTCCTCGTACTGAGAAGGGAAACTATTCGTACAGTGAAGCTTCCTGCCTTGCCTGCCTGCCATGCCTTCCTACCTTGCCTGTCTGCCCGCCCACCCACCCACCCACCCGCCCACTCGCCTGCCTGCCTTGCCTCGCCTGCCTGCCTTGCCTTGCCTCGCCTGCCTGCCTGCCTGCCTGCCTGCCTGCCTGCCTGCCTGCCTGCCTGCCTGCTCGCCTGCCTGCCTCGCCTGCCTGCCTGCCTCGCCTGCCTGCCTTGCCTGCCTGCCCGCCCACCCACCTGCCTGATTCCTTTAGGGAAGAGTGTCATTGGCTAAGGCTACAGGGTTGATTTTTTCACTGTCAGACATCACTAATAAGCCTGACAGGTGCCTTCTGCAGTATGCACGATATGTGCTGGCCTATCTTTGTCCTCCTTTCTATCCCATTTCTTCTAGCTGAAAGAGCAATGTGTTGATTTGTGGTATCTAGAATGTGATGGCTTCCTTACATTTGTAACAAAAAGCATTTGTATAGTGACTGGATTGAATGCAGAGGCACTTCTCGTCATGTTCTTCATTTATAATACTGTGTAGCAGGTTGAACAAAACTTAAAACTAAATATAATGGCTGCTTCACTCTTTGGTAATTGATAGTTGGGATTCGTTCAGACAAAAAAAAACATTAAAATTAATATGACACCATTCTTTCATTTGATGTGATATGTTTATTATTTATTTATTTAAAACTTTATGGTGTAAACACACCAAAGGCCTGAAGGTAATATGCACCAACAGCCTTGTACATTACCCTATGTTACTTATTTACATATTTATTTACATACATACATACATACGTACAGTTGCTAAGGAGAGTTTAGATTGAAGGTGGGTGGCTGTAACTGATAAATTCTTGAGAAAGAAGTTAAGTAACATGTACAGTTGCTCTTATCGTCAAAGTTAATAACTTAATGATCATGTGCTGGTTTTCCATCCATAATTGTTACAAAAAGTAAACAATCAAGTAGAAAGAGTTTAAATTTTGATAAGCATAAAACAAGGGAGTCTGCCTACACCTGCAGATATACGTATATATATACTAGTGGACATTATGATACCTAATAGAGACTAAATGTCCATTAGTACATTGTATATCCTCAGGTGTAGGTGACATCTTTTGTTTTGCTACTTTTAATGCATATGATCCCCATTAAGTTTTCCTTCCACTTACTGTATATATATATATACCATGATCACGTGAAACTTCAAAGGCGCCGCTAGTTGTATATAGGGCATATACACCCCAAACCCACAGGTGAGTATATATAATATATATATATACCTACCTGAGGAAGTAACGTGACACATTACTGTGTCACTATTATGGATTGATAGCCCGACGTGGGCAGGCGAACGATGCCCACACTAACATGACTAATCACCCAGATGACTCAGGCTAATAGCCTTTGTCGCACTAGGCGATCAATCACCCCAGCCAGTAAGAGTGCAACCACTGGATTCAATTTATACCCATACCCTGCGATTTCGATGATGGGTGGCAGCAAGGAACATTGCTCCTACATTTCTTGATATGAACGGACAAGTCCTGGGGATATACGGAAATATGCTTACTAAGTCCCACAATCAATTTGGTTCTTCATTGTGCGCTGAATTGCGAGAGAAACACTACCAGTGTGTCTACCATGCC
The DNA here is from genome assembly GCF_963678975.1 of Dysidea avara. Taxonomy (NCBI): domain Eukaryota; kingdom Metazoa; phylum Porifera; class Demospongiae; order Dictyoceratida; family Dysideidae; genus Dysidea; species Dysidea avara. Next base: position 35,817,269 of record NC_089272.1, read on the forward strand.
AAACTATGGCGAATTAAGTGTAAATATATACTTTAAGTTGGGTTGTGTGCATATGGGTTTTTAGTAAGTAATGTAGTACGGATTGATTTACTATAATGGTATATATCATATGAACCATGGCTCACTTTGGTGTATTGCACTTATATACACCCCTCCTCCTCAGACATCGGAAGTTTACTATTGATAAACGCCTCGGCTCCGCCTTGGCATTTATCAACAGTAAACTTCCTCTGACTTCAGACTCAGGGTGTATATAAGTGCAATACACCTCGTAGCCATGGTTTATATATTACATATATATATATATATATATATATTTTATAAGTGAATAACATTCTTTTAGAGAATCTGTTCTCAGTGGACATTTCCATTTCATTGGACCAGATTTAGAAAATCTTTGCAAGTGTATTATGGAAAGCACTGTCAATCAAGACGATGATGAGCCACATCAATATGGTTAGTAGCTTATAGTACCTTAGTAGCTTAATTGTGTACATGTGAATGGCATAATCGTGAGCATAATAGATGCCTGAAAGCATTGAGCATAATGCTAGTATAATAGACAGAATACTTGTGCCATACTATAAATCCTTGCTTGTCAAAATACATATCACAGAAAAAGAGCAATAATTGTACTCTAATAGTGCAGTCAATAACCCTAATAGAACAATCAGACAGCTGACTGTTCTATTAGAGTATGTAGATTTTTCTCCGGACAAAGATTTACGGTCTCTACTTCAGTCATTTATTATATAGTGCTCATTTATAAGTAAAACATAGGAACTGAGGCATGCAGAGCATATTATTTTGAGCATAATAGGCAAACTTTTTGAGCACTACTCAAAAATATAATAGGTAAAACATAATCGGCTGGTCTCTATATTTTATTGATGTGGTGTGTACACATTAACCAATGCATGATGGATGGGAAACAAGTGTAGGGAAAAATTAAGCTAGTGAGTGCTTAAACAAGGGACATGATATACACATTATACTGTAGCAATCATCATGACCAAAGAAATTTGAACTTCAGGCATTTTCTTCTGCACTAATTGCTTGAAATAAATTTTCCTTGCAGTTGTTGTATTAACTGGACACCTAATTGTTAGAAATGGCACAACATAAAGCTGTTACGGTAACACAACTTTCTTATTAGATATCACTTGTGTTAGTATATGTATATAGAATCTCTGAGTCAGATTTCATTAGCAGTAAGCCAGTAATGGAGCAGTTTCCTGTAAATCGTACAGTATAAAGAGTGTTTGTATAAACTATGTATGTTTATAAAATAGTTATGTAGTATTTCATTAATTTCTAGACACTGTGCTTGGGGAAAAATTAGCTGCTCGTAGAAATTCTCACCTGTCTGTACAACCTAACCCAAGTTACAAGTCAATATCACACTCACCAAGCCTATCTTGTACCAGTGATTCGGGCTCTGATAATGCATTTGTGAATGACAGTGATGACCCTTATCAAACACCATTAGATGCAAAGAAATTGGTACCATCACCGCGACCAAGTGACTATGAAGTGCCTAGATCGACAACATACACTTATCTAGAACATGAACGTAAAGAGGAAGGACATGATGAATATGACTATATTGATATGTAACTTGTACTGTATTCATATTGTAATGAAGTGCTCTTATAGTAATACTGTATATAGTTGTTGTTAATATACTTAGAGTACTATAATTGTGATGGCATATTATTTAGTGACCCAAGAGTGGCTAGGCACAAACTGTGCTATAGACCATGTGCAATCTCAGATGTGATTACACCAAAAGTTACTACAGCTTCAGATTTCTGAAGAGGCCCTGGGAGGCCCCACGAAGGCCCCCCTGAATACCTGTTTAAAAGATCGATATACTCTAATAAGTTTAGAGCAGTCGGATTTAGATACTCTAATAGAGTAGTCATAATACTCTTCTGAGGAACAGTGTAGCAAGCTTGTAAATAAGGAGATATGGTTGGTGAAGGGTAGCTACTGTCATTGTCAGCATGTAACGACTTCTTTATTTTGGTCTTGGGTGAAGTTGTGATTCAGAATGAAACCCTCCTTGCCCTTGGGGCCTCACTTTAACTCTTTGCCCTGGGCCCCTTAATTTCTCTGGGCTACTCAGCCCATCGTTTTCAGTTGCCAGCAACCCCATGCAATATATACATAATATATATATTATTACACTACTGATAACCTTTGTTACACTAGTACAGTATCAATATGTAGCTAGTTACAGTGTACACCTAGCTATAGTGCTACACTCATTTGGCAACTACATAATAATAACATGGTCAGATCAAGGTTGTTTGCTAGCGAAAGGGATATATGTTTCACCCCTGATTAAGAGTCAGCTGGGTGCATGCCAAAAGCACTCATCATCTCTAGTACACTACCTCACAGTGAATTGGTTAAGTCTACTTTTAGATGACTGCAAGTGCAAGCTAGCCTAATGTATAGGGAACTTTGCAGAAAGACATAGGAAGAGCTACATTTGTAGCAACTGTGAGGCAAACAGATCAGGCTAAATATTCATGATATGCTATTTATTATCTATCATGGCATGGCAGCGGGATTCCATCAATATCACTAGCAAAGAAGTGACAAAAGTAGCTACTGATTCTAAATACTTGGACAGCTGATGATGTCTTGTGGTAGCAGATTAAATCGCTGATTAAATCGCTGATTAAATTCTGGTATTGTTCTTTCAAAAATGAGTATTTTGTAGATGTCTATTGAAGTTTGGTGGTGGAGAAACTTATGATCATGGCTGGATCTTGTGAAAGTTATAAGTGACTATAAGGTTTGCTACACTTGCCATGCATTCAGGGGCGTAGCCAGGATTTTTTGAAGGGGGGTTCCAGCACCAGCATTGAGTTACTAGAAGCAGGGGTCTGGGGGCACAGCCCCTAGCTGCTGAGAGACTTTCAATATTTTAATGAATCAAAACTCAGCAAATTGCTATATATTATGCAAAAAGTACACTAATTATGATGCATTAAGTGCCCCTGGGATGAAGGTAGTACTAGATAAAGTCACCTAGTGGAAACAGACAGCATAACACATAGAGACACATATAGTAATCTGTAAGTGATGGTTATATCTCACTGTGGTATAGGAGCCATGAATCCACTGATACAAATGACAATCAAAACAATATAACTATACAAATATGCATAGCAAGAATTCATTTTGCATAACACAAGTGATAAATTACTTGAGCTCTATATCTTTAAACACTGCACACCAAAGCTATAGCAGTATAAGGTCATGCTAAGTTTTGTATTTAATGTTGGAATGTCTGAAAAACTTCATATGGACATGGATATTTACAGGCATGTTCTATTAGAGTACACCTGACTGCTCTATTAGAGTATATACGTGACTGCTCTATTAGAGTATATCGATCTTTTTAACAAGTTTTGAAGAGGGCTCATGTTATCTCTGTAAATCCTTCCCTGAGAGATGAATGTAAGTTTTATCAATTGTGGTGCTGTGCCATTACACTATATTGCTCACTCATTTTGTCCTGCCATACTAAATGGTGTGTTAGGATCCTGCTTGCAGAAGTCTAAACTTTACAGGGGGGGGGGGGGGGGGGGGGGGGGTCCTGAACCCCCCGGAACCCCCCCTCCCTACGCCCCTGCATGCATAGCAATATTTTGGCGGTAACAAAACTTTTACAGATGCTATATAGCTATATCATACTGTCAAGAACTAGCTAGTGCATGATAAAGCAGATTATGAGAAGAGAGCTTCACTCAACTGACTCAAGTAGAACAGCAAGTACATGGATAATTAGCGGAGTTGAGAATGTAATATCCCTCAGAATTCTGATGGCATGTTTACTTGATCAAGAACTTTGTGAACTGAAACATAGCAATCATCCTGTTTTATAGTTGTACAAATGATGTGCTTTATTGCGTATTAATGTGCAGGGCCGCCCACAGGGGGGGGGGGAAACTGGGGCAGTTTGCCCCGGGCCCCAGCCTGAAAGGGGCCCCAGGAGGCCCCATGAAGGGCCACCTGAATACTTGTTTAAAAGATCGATATGTGACCGGATTTCATATAACAAGGCTTCCACACACACAAAATCAAACTTACGATTTTACCAGAAATGGATTGCTGGTCTAATATACTATCATATTTCACACTGTACTTCCTTCAGCACTGGCAAGTCTGGTTTCTGTAGCAGCTTTATTCCGACCCTGTCAAAGCCACGAGTGTGAGATTGGCACCATTAAATGGCCATGGCTTTGTGATAATGGTGTGTAGTGAGCTGGGACTTCACAGAGAGCTCGCCAATAGTGTTCTCAGTCAATTTGGAGCAATTTGAGGGCCATGGAGAGCCCAAACTTGGCCTCTGGACTCCAATCGTCTTCTTACTCCATTTTATACCCGTATATTAAGACCACCGCAATTTGGAGCAATTTGAGGGCCATGAAGGGCCATGGAGAGCCCAAACTTGGCCTCTGGACTCCAATCGTCTTCTTACTCCATTTTATACCCGTATATTAAGACCACTGTCCACCCCCACCCTCCCACCCTATTACTACCACCTGTGATATTATTACCCGCGAAAAAAGCTGCCCAAAACAGGGCAAATTTTGGGTATCAGAAATGTATACACCCACTCAGTGATAGCTAGTGAACAGATGAACAATTGGTGCAAATTTTGTTTGCACAGCTGTAGGCACTGGGAAGTTATTACACAATGATTCCTTAAAATCGCCATATCTCCTAACAAAGCTTTGTGCGTCGAAGCCTTGTTTTGTCAAATTCAGTCACATATACTCTAATAGAGCAGTCAGATCTAAATACTCTAATAGAGCAGTCACAGTATTCTTCAGAGGAGCAGTGTAGCAAGCTTATAGATAAGGAAATATGGTTGGTGCTGGGTAGTTATTGTCACTACCAGCAGGTTGTGACTTTTTTTTTTTTTTTTTTTTTTTTGGTCTTCACCTTACAACTTGGGTGAAGGGCCCCACTTTAACTCTTTGCCCTAGGCCCCTTAATTTCTCTGGGCGGCCCTGTTAATGTGATATGGTATACCATATTGTGGGTAGTAAATACAACACAGAAGCGAGGCATCGCTAGCTATATTACAAGTGTACTAAAAGCAGATGCACAATATAGAAAACTGATGTTGATTTCAACTACAGGATTTTCCATGCTGTATGTATTTCACAGTGTTGAAATGTACATTTCTTCACTGCCTCATTCCCAACACCATTTTAGATGCAGTAAATCTTTCTCTATTCTCTGCAGGTAAGTCCAACGAAATCCATGAAATTTTTTTAATTAATATGAAATGTGGCTGAAATGACACATTTTATGCTCATTTTATACTCATGTGCTACAAGCTGACATGGAACTTTTTAGTTGCCCAGTGAGTGTTACAGCTAGTAGTGGTGGTAGTGTAATTGTAGTAGTATAGTTAATTTTGCTTTTTGTGTTTGCTAGCTATTAAAAAAATATTTATAAATTTCAAATTCTCAAAAAAATTTATAAAGAAATAAAAAATCAGATCGCTCCATTTCAAATTGATTGTGTAATGCGTACATTTCAGACTGAGATTTGCAGCACTGATTTCCCTGCTCTCAGTGTCTAGTCAGTTTTGTAATTATAATTTTAGCGTAGTTATAAGTAAACTTGTAGTTTAGTTTGGTAGCTAGTTGTTGTTTCCATTACCTTTGTCCCTATTCCTGTTGTTCCAAGAATCCTGCATCTAACTATTTTAACCACTTGTAACTTAAATAAATTATGTAGATGTTAGTGTATAGTTATTATTTAATGTATGTTAGGCTATCAGTGTAGGTCACTGGTAGACCCTCAGAATTACTATTCTGTAAAGCATTTTTATTTTCATTATCAATGTTATTAGGCCACTCCAAATAAATTCTCTGTTTCCCGTCCTGGACTCTGGCATATTTGCATGCGGGCGGGTGGTCCATTTCCATCATTTCATTATAAGATTGGCTAGCTTTTCAAGCCATTATTTGCCTGGCACAGCCAAAAAGACTGCATAAAAGCATGTTTAAAATTGTTTCTTCCTTTGTAAGTTGCAAAAATAACACAAACGTGAAGTTTGTGCTGACTTGATAGCACTGCTGGCACGTGAGCTGACACTGTTTCAAGATAGGTTTTACTGAGCCTAACAGTATGCAAGAATAACCGGAAAATAATGGAAGAATACGGAATAATGGAATATTTAGAGCAGGCAGTAACCAGATGCAGGCGGTGGACGAATTTATTTGGAGTGGCCTTATTATATTTTTGTTTGTTTACATCTCTCACAAAAAAAGATTCGCAGCTCACGGTTAATTACATCCGGTGACTTTTCCGCTTAAAATTGTTGCGAAAGCGGCCATACAAGTACAATTCTGTTGGGTTCGTTTTAATATAAACGTCATCCAATAAACATTCCAGAGCTCAAACGTTTTGTACAGAGTTTCACCAGACCCTCTTTTCGAGAGAGTCGGTCGCCGCGAGACTAGACTGACTATTTACGGAAGTGATTGTGTAACTACAGTACTATAACGTCAGGTGATCCCTATTCATCTGGTCCCCGGGTACTGTACAATGGCGGATCCAGGATGGGGCATTTGGGGCAAATGCCCCCCCCCCCCCCCAGAAATTGCATACAAGATCGAGATACTCTAATAGAGCAGTCAATTACTCTAATAAAGCAGTCACAATGTTCATGAGGCAGTGTAGCTTACCTATGAAGCTATAAATAGGATTTTATTTTACGTGATATAGTTGGTAAGGATAACTAGCTATTATTGTCGTGACCTTTTTTTTTTTTTTTTTTGGTCTTCAACTGGTTTTCAGCAAGTTTTTTTGGTCTTCAACTGTTTTTCAGAATGGTGCCCCCCCCTCTTTCCAAACTCTGAATCCGCCCCTGCTGTAGATTGCGTGACCGTTGTCAAAAAAATTTTAAGGTCAATGTTATCAAGTGCAAAGTAACCAATCGAAAGCCATTAATAGACTCGGTTTTAAACTAAGTTGCAGCCATCTATCTGATTCACAGCTACCCATGCCTATATCAGTAGATCCGAGGTGGCGAATTGTTTGGCAAAACATCATGTTTAATAGCAAAGCCTGCTGAAGAAGCCGGTAGTAGCTACGTATGCTATTCATCAGTGAAAGAACCGTCCATCGCAACCTCGAGTCTATTGAATAAGATACAGGCATGAGTAACTACTTGCATGTGAATCGGATAGACTGGCTGTAACTTAATTTTAAACTCAGTCTATAATGGCTTTCGATTGGTTACTTTTCACGTGATATCAGCGGCGGAGGAAGTAGTTGATATGAGGGGGGGGCTCCGCTGAGCTGACCCAGACTTATTTCTATAGTTTGGTAAGGTGAGACCAAAAAAAAAAAAAAAAAGGTCACGACCAACTGACAAGAGCTTTCCACCTCACCAGCTACCATTTCTAGCTGATAAACTACATAAAAATCCTTACATAGCTCGCTACACACTGACTACTTTATTAGAGTGACTGCTCTATTAGAGTATCTCGATCTTTATCACGGTTTTCAGCCCCACTCCAAGAAAGATAATTTCGGTGTGATATCATTCTGAGGGGGAGCTTTAGCCCCCTAGCCTCCCCTTTCCGCCGCCTATGCGTGATATCATTCAGACCTAAAAAACTTATTGACAACGGTCACGCAATCGGCGATAATAAAACCCGAGTATAAGCCCCTATGTTTAGTTTAGCTCAAGTTTGAAATTAGTATAGACCTTGGACGGCTGAGTGAGCAGGTAGCTGAAGCATGGCCAAAGCATTTGATACAGAAAAACTCAAGCCTAATGGAGATACCCAAACTTTGTGCGACTACGTGAGACTTATCAAAGTTTGGTTTGACGATCAAAAAGTAAAGAAATCTAAAGCAGACAGGAAGCTGAAGGTTAGCACCTTAACTTTCATACCTGGTCCTGTTTGCGGTCACATGTTGCCGGCGAGGACTCACATAGAGTCCTCGCATAAAGTACATGTATAATTTTTTGTACGTATTTCGTCATGCTTCTCTCACGATTTCTCTCGTATGATCTCTCAACCTCAGGCCTAGCTATTTCTTTGCTTCTCGACACAACTTGCAGGCTGTGTTAGATCAATGTCAGTATGACCAGCCTTTTCAAGTTAGTAAACATCCAAGGGAAAGCTCCTCTTACAGATCTCTCTCACTCATCTGAAACCAGTACTGGGTGGCTAAAGGCTATCCATAAGTTTCCCCTATGGCTAAGAATTTCCTTATTTCCATTGTCTGTATGTGCCTTTCCACTACTGACCATTGTGGTAACCATCAATCTTCTTCATTGCCCTTTTCTTATATGCACATCCATCAAAATGATACACTTGTTATGATTGTCTATCCCAGAGTCATCCGTGGGGTTCTGAAGAAACAACTTGTTTCTTAATGATAACTCTTGCCCTGATAATTATTACCCAGGTATTTTTTTTTTTGCATGGCTGTCCTGCATACTCCAGAATTTCAGTTTGCAGCACTACTGAGGTTTTACATATTTCTTCCTCCTCTTCATGTGCTTGAGTACATGTAGCTGCTGCAGCTGTGGAGTGGGCAAAGGATGAAAGACATCAAGATGTTGTAGAAGAAGCAGATACTGATTTCCCTTTTCTTGCTTCATAGTTTTGAAACTAATTTAGTTTTAAGTAACAGTACATAGAGTAGCTTGTAGGTGTATTGTGATAACTGATGTAGTTTGTTTCAACATCACACTTGATACAAGCAATACAGTGGAACCTGTGTAAATGGTCACAGGTCCCAGGGATGATGTAAAATATTGTTATGGACTGGACTGTGGACTGGACTATGTACTGAAGACTAACTATAGCTAATAAAAATGTTTGAGTTCTTAGCAATGTGTATACTGATAAAAGCTGAAACAAGCACCAAATCCCACTGTGTGGTGCAGCTAAGAGATAGCCAAGTTAGGAACTGGACTAAGTGACAAATCATCCAAACAAATTCTGCAATGTTTCAATGCATCAAAATGTAACAGCAAATTCTGTGGACTGGAAATGGCCTGAATGTTATAGTGTCTAGCCTGGAGCCCATAACTACCACGTAGTCAGTCTTACAAATTGAGGTACAAAATGACTGAATTTGTCAGGCACATGTAAACCAGGTGTACAAAGGCCAGCTGTGGGCACATGCCTGGTTGCTGTGCATTATGCACTGTAGCAATACACAGTAGCTACTGGATGCAGACATGGAACAAACTGCATACTATCGAATGGTGTGTCAGCAATGTTTTGAAGTTTAATAAAAATAATATTATCCCTTTTGTGGTTTTGTATGCTCTTGAGTGCTTTTATTTAAACTGATAAGCCCAATCTACAAGTATAAGCTCAATTACTCCATACAATGTATAAAGAAGTCAACTGTTAGTATGGTAAGTTTCAAGTGGGTATCTTTCAAAGCGTCGCTGTCACGGCTGAAAATGAAAATTGTTGACTAGTCTGGTGCCACCAACCCAATCCTAGACATTTACAAGCACCCTAAAAAATAGGTAGGATATGTAAATAGGTGAAACAGGATCTTTTATACTCAGTCCATACCATAGTCCAGTCCATGGTCCAGTCCATAATCCACGGTCAATATTTTACACCATCCCAATATTTTCTGTACAAATGTATGCATTGTGGTCTAGTCTGTCTAGTGGTTATAGCTGCCACCCAAGAATTTACCATAACTTCAGCTCTCATTTTAGCAGTTGTTGTCTTATTTGGAACAATTAATGGCTTGTTCACTCAATAATCTGGCACTGCACCAGTCAACAGCATTGTCTCATCCTGCCTTTTAATGAATACTATATAAACTGTCTAGGCTCATTCCTTAAAAGTATTCAATGGCCATTAGCAATATTCATAACAAGCTAATAATTATCATGGTTAGTGTAATCCCTATTTAGATCCCTCTACTTGTATAACACAATGACTAGAAGGAAGAGCTATAGTGGTGAGTTATAGCCCAAGTCAGGATTTGCGATAGTCATTCATTGTTGGCACACCATTAATCAACACATGTGCTTGAATCACCATAAAGGCAAACCACAATCTTTTAGCATTAGCTACAAAACTGTAGCTATACTGCTTATACAGTTGTAGTATATGTACAGAAGCTAATTGCAATAGACCCTTTTATTAACTAGATGTTAGCTTAGACTGGCTAGCTATCTCAGTAACTACTATGCACTAGACAGCATCTGCTTGGAAGCACATCCACAGTGAGAAATAAATATGAAATTGTTACTATGTTTAGACTCCTATTGTAGTAGCTATCAGAAATAAAAAGCCTAGATGTGCATTTTGTCAAGCATATAATATGTGGATTTTGTTTTTAGAATTGGCAAAAAGGATGGATAGTTATAACAACTGAAAACATTCCAGAAAATTCTACACTGAAATACTACAAAACTGAGGAACAATGGCTGACTTCATCAAAAAGCAAAAACATCATTTGTGAGCCACTAAATGACATGATATTTTTAAGGAAAATTAATCTACCTGGGAGACCTTACATCTTAGCTCTAGTATTCTCATCACATTCACTTTGGCTATCCTTTAAGTCATATACCAGTATGACAATGTGGATGGAAAAATTATCACATATAACAAGTAAGTATACATTGCTACAGTAATGCCTGTATATTATGTAGCTTATTGCAACATCAGAAAGAGAAAGCAGCCTAAGGCAGGAAGCAGTTTTCAATCATCTCTATGACACCATATAAGGCTATATCTATAAAAATCATCTACAATACATGTGGGCACTTGAAACCTTACTATGTTTATTATGATATCATGCCCTATAGCTAGACAGAGGAAACAGCTGCTCTCTGTCTTTGAAGTTATAACTGTTATAGTATCATTGCATGTTGGCTACAATTCAAATGTCTTTTTGACAAATGTAAGTGTGGAATATAGCTCTGCTCTTCCCAAAATCTGATGTACCTGTAATAAAAAGTACAATTTATATTAAGTTTATCAGCTTTTTTCCCTTCCTTAGAGCGTTATTTGGTGCAGCTGGTTAAGAGCACCAACGAAGCAATCAAGCCAGCTACATATTTGTTACAAGTTCATTCAGACAAGATCAATGGATACAGAACTGCTCATAATGATTTAGAAGATGTTGCTTGGAGTTGGGATATATATGCATTTTATGCTTACCGAGTGCACAAACGGTTTATAACAGAAGTTGAGATCATTATTGGAAGGTTAGTTGGTTATGTAGCTAACTGGGTATAGCCAGGAGCTTATAAGCTCATTCGCTTATGAGTTCCTGGTATAGCTGATGGAATTTACGAATCTATTTCAAGGAAAGTGATTGAACATTGAAACATCAAATTGAAAACAACTTACTGAACCTTAAAGGAATGTTTCCTTGATAGGATTAACAGATTTCCTCTTACACTATGTACTTACAGAAAATTTTTGGTTACCTGAAATGGTGTTCTAAACCACTAAACTGAAGCCACTGAAGCCACAAAATATGCTGTAACTATAATGTAGTTCTCATTCACTGAAGATTCAGTTATTGTTCATGTTCAAAAGAATGAACCAGATATAAGTGCATCCAATATTGCAAATTAATCAATCACACCTTATACTTGAGGAAGGATTATAGTACCAAATGTACTGCATGTTTTATACCAAGCAAAGGTTCTGCTGTAAAGAACACACAGGAGTTGCTGTACAGCAAGTGCATCACATTTCAAATTGCTAAATCAACCAAACTAATATTACCTTTTTATGACTAGAAAGAAATTGACACAAATTTACAGCAACTCATTCTTCCTTGCACTTTCATTTTTCAAGCTACAGTAGCTACTGGCATGCAAGTAATCACAAAAGAAAAATATCTTATATATAGTTGTACAGTAGTTGTTCCATCTGTTTTAAGGGAAGCATAATTATTAAGTGTTATGCAAACACATACAATGCTGTTGTGTTCCAGCAAATGTTGGTCAATGATTGTGCTTGAAGAATCATTCTATATCAATTTCCTTCAAGTATGTATGTACACTATGTAGATTAATGGATCTTGAGAGAACATGAAATTGAAGTATATTTTAACCCCTTTGTGCATGTGAAGAGACAAATACAGTATAACTGTTATTCAGGAAGAAGTCTGTGGTCTGTGGTGTGCTTGTGTAGTTGGCTACTGTCACATAGACATAGTTACTAGTTTAGTTAGCAGGAAACAGCCAATTTTTAAAGTATACTGTGCACTTTTTGGCTTCTTGTATAGAGTGCCAATGTATTTGACATCATTTTTGATTAGCTGCTAATCTGACGGGTATGTTTTGACAGCAGTGATAGGTTTTTTCAGAGGCTTCCGAAACCAAAAAGTGCACAGTATACTTTAGAAAATTGGCTATTTCCAGCTAACTAAACTAGTAACTATGTCTACGTGACAGTAGCCAACTAAACAAGCACACCACAGATCACAGACTTCTTCCTGAATAACAGTTATACTGTATATTTGTCTCTTCACATGCACAAAGGGGTTAACATGTACTTCAATTTCATGTTCTCTCAAGGTCCATTAATCTACATAGTGTACATACTTGAAGAAAATTGATACAGAATGATTCTTCAAGCACAATCATTGACCAAAATTTGCCGGAACACGACAGCATTGTATGCGTTTGAACTAGAACCACTACTGACATTAATCGATTGTTGTTGGACCACTAATAAAGTTAATATGCAATGCTATCGATGACCTGTTAAGCTACTAGCAAATTGGCCTCTAGAGAGTTCAGCTACAAACAGGTCAACATGTATTTATGACATGACATCATTTGTGTACCAGTTGTGAGATAAGAGCTCTTTTGTGAGGTAGATCATTGAAGTGTTTACATTGTGCATAAATGATTTCATATGTGAGTAATTGTTTATACTGCTGTATATAAATTAAGTACCCACAGAAGCCATAAACTGAATTGCATATTAACTTGGTTGCTTAACATTCTTGTAACAATGAATGTGACCACGAATAGACTCTAAATGACACTACTGTAAACAGGAAAAGTTTTGCTGGGTGAACGCTTCATGCTTAAGGCTTACCATAGATTATATATCTTAGGTATATATTATCTATGGGCTTACTAAGATGATTTACATTAAAACTTGTGCAGTATAGCTTAATTTTTTAGATAACACATGGTAAAATGTGCATACTTAGTAAAATCATTCTGATTTAGTGGAAAAACTTTCATAGTTTGCTTTGAAGCCACACAAAAACACAAAACTGCCAAACAAAACTTTCCCCATTAATTTTATGGTATCTCTAGGAAAACCTGTAGGTATGCTCCTGTTCACTTGGACTTGCTTTATCTAAATAGAAATCAAAGACTTGGGTAGAAAGTTATTATGTAGCCATACATAATACACCTAACTGTCCATTGGAAAACCATGATTTGGCTTCTTTGGAATATTCACAGTACCATATGGTCAAACCAGATGTCCAATAGCCATGGATGGAAGAATAGCCCATTTTCAATAAGGCTAAAGTATGCAGTACACTTTTTAGAGTTCTTTTACTGGGCGCCTTAAATTAACCAGAAAGCCTGTTTTCCATATGCTCAATGTATTTTGACATCAATTTTATTAGTTGTTTATCTGTATAGTGAGAGTTTCAGAAGCTTCTGGAACCACTCTATTAATTGGTCCCAGTTGAATAGCGCTGGAACCACTAATGAAGGTAATATGCAGTGATATAAATGACCTCTCAATTATGACATCAATTGTGCGCAAATTGTCTTTAGGAGTTAAAACAGCTAAAAGAAGAGCTCTTTGTGAGGTAGGCACTTTGTGGTGAAGTTTTAAAATGATTTTTGGCCTTGTAGTCATTAGCAAGTGCTATATTGCTTTGCCATCTAAGCAAACCTATGATTCATGTCTGATAGCATTGATAGTGGTGTTTCCCTTAATTTAACCATTAAGTCTTGAAGTTTAATGGCTGTAATTGATGTTTTCTTTGTACTACTGTTTCTGGTAGGATTCCTTACTATCCTAGTCTTTGTCTTCTCTGCTTTCTAGAATGCATACACAAATGATGTCATCTGTGAACAATTATTTCTACTGCTGCATGTTTTCATCATGCTTTATAATATGAACTACCAACATGGACTGTTTTAAAGAGCACTCTAAAAGTTGATAAAGCACCTTCTATACATACCAATATGCCACAGTAATATGTGTAGAAAGAGAAGGCTAAAGTACACTGTTGCCATGGTTTTGCATTTAATTATTAGAAGGCACCCCACAGAAGCCATAAACATAATTGCACACCTTGGTTGCTTATTGACAATGGACTATATTAACTACAAGACAGTTTTGGTACCCATTTGTGTGAATTTTCATGGGCTTCTTTATGGTGCAAACTTGGCTTATTGCATTAGTGAGTTATTGGTAATTCAAGCATGTAAATACTACAGAACTTTTTGCAGTACAGTGTATAATTTCATGGTTATGTACTTTGTCAGGATTTTCATGTTTTAAATTTCATTACTTGATTGAAAGATTTTGTTTTCGACCCCTGTTGCTATGCCTATGTGTACAACAATACGTATTATGTATCATAATAGTAACAATTACTGTAGGTACATACATAAGGTACGTACATAGGATTGTCAATAACAACAATGTTATATTATATAGTGATTCTGACCTGGATGGACATTTCCATTTTATTGGCCCAGAATTAGAGTGTCTTTGCAAGCGCATAGTGGATAGTGCTACTAGTCAAGACAGTATTGAGCCATGTCAAAAAGGTTAGCTAGGTGTACAGTATCATGTTTTTAATCACTATTATGTGTTTTTGATGACACATGCTTAGTTGATGTCACAGCTAGTATACATACACTGTACATAGAGCATGGAAAACATACAGTAATTAGGTATTATATGCATTTACAAAGTGATGTGTTTGTGCATACATGAGTGTGCGTACACCTTCACTAAATTGTTGTAGCATATTTGATTTATTTGATAGATACATTACTTCACTCGAATCAGGATGCAATGAATACAATAGGAAGCCACCTTTCAATAGACTCCAATCCATGTTATATGGCACCGTCACGTTCACCTAGTCCATTCTACAGTTGTTCAGATTCTGATGATGGCTACGTTAATGATGATGATGATGCAGATCTAACACTTTTGAAGAAAGTGGTGCCGTTCTTCAAAGAAAATGAGTATATCGAATCAAGATCATCATATCTAGAACATGATTATGAATATATGGACAGTGAAGATGATGAATATGATGATGATATTTACACATAGTGTATGCTTGACTTAATACTTAGTTGGGTTGTTGCTATTACGTTGAATTATTTGGTAATATGCATAAGAAACATGTCAGAGTTCAGTTACAAACAAGTCACCCAGTAGAGAGATCAGCTAGAAGCAAGTCACTACTCTCCACTGTTACAGTAATTCAATAGTGTGCAAATAATTTGTGTGCCGTCATAATGTACAGTAATGCATTGTAAAAAACTGCAATTGCACAAATCCGTTGACACTTGCCTAGAAAAAAAATTAATCGTCAAGCCACCAATGGTCTCTGCATAGAATATTGTCTGCTTTCAACAAAGTTTTGATGTCAATTGCAAGTTCAAGACTTTTATTGCATTTACAGGATTTTAGTAGGGTTCTCACCAGTCCGTAGTGTGATAGTAGAAATCCTTTTGAAGCAATGATTGCTACTTAAGTACACGGAAGTTGAGTATATATCTACGTGTATGTATAATTCATATATATATTTACTCTAAGCATGCACATATCGTATAATATATATAACAGAACTTCCAGAGTACTTACAAACTGATGCTACAAGCATCTGCATTATAGTCCATTCTGCCATACAGTGGTTACAGCAGTGAGAGCATTAATGAGGAAAGAATTGATTAATATTGGACAGCTTGCTTTATAGTTGTTTAATATATAAGACATTCAATAGTGTTGACTATCTAAATAATATCCTGGGCAGCCATGTATGGATAAGAAGTTACTACTGGAAGTACAGGTGTTTAAAAATGATGAGTATTAATAGAATGGCTTGTCAAGTAATTGGAAATACTCTAGCTATCTTTTAAGAAAGGTCTGGAGAAGCATGAACCTGAAGACTGACTTGAATTCCTTGATGCCAGGTGTGAATAGGCACCTGTAAAGGTGAAGGATTCCTATTGCATAAGAACTGTTTTTCTCATTTTACATTTAGATACATAGATTCCCAGAAAAGTATTTTTGGACTAGAAGTTATAGTTTGTAAAATTGTTGATATATTCAGACAGTGAGTCACTATTAAAACTGAAAGCTCTAAGAGGCGGCCAACAAAGTGTGGTTAGTAGATTTCTCAATGAAGTAGCTTCCCTGATGGAGCATGAAGTTAAAAGCTTAAAACACTTTATAACACCTAGCAGGGAAAATGTGTATATTGCAAGATATAGACAGGGCCGCCCAGAGAAATTAAGGGGCCCAGGGCAAAGAGTTAAAATGGGGCCCTTCACCCAAGTTGTAAGGTGAAGACCAAAAAAAAAAAAAAAAAAAAAGGTCACAACCTGCTGGCAATGACAATAACTACCCATCACCAACCATATCTCCTTATCTATAAGCTTGCTACACTGCTCCTCTGAAGAATACTTGACTGCTCTATTAGAGTATTTAGATCTGACTGCTCTATTAGAGTATATCGATCTTTTAAACAGGTATTCAGGGGGCCCTTTCAGGCTGAGGCCCGGGGCAAAATGCCCCAGTTGCCCCCCCCCCCCCCCCCCTGTGGGCGGCCCTGGATATAGATGACAAAATAGTGGATGCTTGTCCAATTGAAGAAATAGTGAATGAGATAGTTTGTACTGCTGAGCTCAGTGATAAGATTGGTGAGGCCAGAAAAGAAACAAGTGAAAAATAATTCAAAAAATTAAAACACGTGAATAGAGATCAGAGATCTCTAGTTGGACTCAATGGATATGGTAGAGACTAATTAAGGGGAAAAAACAGTAGTTTCTACATAAATTAGGGGCAGATAAGAACTGAGAATTGCTTCTGTATAAATGTTTATTTTAGTCCAAATAGAGATCTCTGTGTGTTTAACATTCTGGCTTGTTTGACTCTTGTTTCTTTGCCCTTTTCAGTGATTTCTATTCCCATGTTTTAATTTTTAAATTACTTTTACACTAGTTTGTTTGTTTGCTTTTGTAAATAAATTTATATGCATAGCTAACATGATAATAAGAGGTGCTGATGGTGCTTGATGCAACACAGTACTAAATAGGCTTGTGCCTCAAGCATAATAGGCTAGCAAAAATATCAAACATTATGCCAGCATAATAGGATAATTTTCAAGAACTTTAATTAAAACATGCAATGCGTACGCTAAAATACTACACAACATGCATGAACACACTGCACATTATCACTGGATTTCTTATCAAAAACCATGCAGTGTTGTTATTTTTACTATTTCTTGACTGAACATTCACATTTTATGAAAATAAGATTGAGATACTCTAATAAAGCTGTCACTAACTCTAATACAGCAGTCAGGAAATGCAGGTATACTCCAATAAAACAGCCAGCTCTCGAGCATAATCTTGATTTTGAGAGCATAATTATGAGCATAATAGGCTGGACTTTTGAGCACTGTGCTCTCAAACGCATAATAGGCAATTTTCAAACCATAATTGGCTCAAGCCAAGTACTAAATATGTATATTAAGTTAGTCATCACGTACAGTAGCTGTTAGGTATAGTCAGCTAATATTATCAGAGTTAGCAAACACCAGTATATAGCATTGCTTCTTTACTATTGAATGTACTTTGTATTATACAGCTTTGACATGTCCAACTATAGACGGTGTATAGCATGGTGTGGTCAGTAATAGTATGGCTTCTGATTTATCATAGGCATGCACACTTTTGCAGCTATGTGATTACAATAAGTCAAGTACACAACAACATTGTTGTTCTGGTATGAACTTAATATACTGTGATTAAATATAGGTAATGATATAGAGTTTCCAAATGAATGTGTTAATATGAATAGATTGGATACTTATTAATGCATATTAACACTTTGGTTACTCTTGCAGATAAGTCAGAAGATCAATGGTAAAGTGAACTTACAAGAAACAATTTGCTTGAGAATGGATGTTATCACTGTAGTGTGCATTTAAATATAGGTCATGGACATATAAAGAAAGACATAGGAAGGTAAGTTATAGTTTTTTTATCTGTGGTAGCTTCACCTCCATTACCACCAGAAGGTGACAAAACTGACTCACTACCAGGTAAACAACAAGAAACAGATGTCCTGGGATCAGCTCAGCCACTGTGACTACAACCCCCACCACCACAGAAACCATGACAACAGACTTAGTGATTAGTTCACCTTCAATCAGATCAGTCAACATACCCAAATTGCCAAAGTTTGTCATTCCTAAGTTTAATGGTGATGTGAAAAGGTTTAGATCATTCTGGGACAGTTTTGACAGTGCTATTAATAAGAATCCTTTCTTGTCTGCAGTGGAAAAATTCAATTACGTACTTGCATACACTGTTAGAAGAGATGATGTAAAACACTGACTGTGGACTATGGACTGACTGTGGACTATGGACTGGACCATGGACTGGACTATGAACTGGACTGTGGACTGGACTTGGATTATTTGGCACCCGTTGTTGTTTATACATGTCCTTGTGTTGTTTGGAATTTGTTGGAACTTACACTATACAGAATATAAGTCATGAGTCATGATGGTTTTTTGTTGTTGTAAGTGCAAACACAGCATATTAGGTGACAGTAGTGGTAATCACTTCCTGATCATGTAAGCAGTTATCAGCACAGACAAGTACTAACACTGGCCACTAATTAATTTGACTATAGGAACACACACATATGTATTTGGCTACCCTTTGTCTTGTGTCTCAAAAATTCCTTTCATTTTACTTGCTTAGCTGTGACATTGTTGACTATGTCAGCAGACAATAATGCAAGTATTGACCAAGACCCACAAAGATTAGGAATATGTAGACTTTATAATTAATTTAATCAGTTCAAAAGCTATATGTCTGTGTTCTAACAAAACAAAGCATTTTCACTTTTCCCAGTAGTATATCACTGAATGTGACAAGCCACTAACTTCAGCTACTGTAAGTTTATACATGGTACACTGTAGTGCAAGAAGTTGTTCAGTTGATTTGTCACTCATTATCAAGAATTCTGTGTTAGATCTTAGCCACAGATGACTAGTATTCTTAAAGCTACTCTACGTATCAGGATTGTAAACTACATGCTGGAAAGAAGGCAAACGTTAAACAATACATTGTAGCAATTAGGAAACATGGTTTTGCAGTTGAAAGAAGGCACCCCACAGAAGCCATGAACTTATTTATTTTCATTGGTTGCTTATTGAGAATGCAAGGACTATTATTAATAGCTCCATACATGGATGGATCATTTTTTCTTCACTTGCCAGTCAATGCAGTACTTTTTGCATACTAACTAGTTAGTTTTCAGTCCATAATTCAGTCCACAGTCCAGTCCATGGTCCAGTCCACAGTCAATGTTTTACACTATCCCCTGTTAGAAGGAAGGTCCAGCTGCACAAAATATTTAGGGCTTGGCATTATCAGAAACCATTTATTCAGCATCTTACAAGACTGGTTTGGGAAACCACATCAGATAATTGCTGCCACATGGATGAATTCATAAAGCTTCCTGAGTGCAATAATGATAAGGTTCCCAACTTAGATTGATTATGATAAAATCAGTGTCAACATTCGTGGTTTGGAGTCACTTGGGATAAAGTCATAACAGTATGGAAGCTTTCTATAATCCTGTCATAAGGTCCAAATTTCCCTAGATGTTTGTCTACAGATAGCCAGGGTCATGACTGTACATGTTTAAGATGTTGAGGAACTGTTAACAGTAATAAAGCGAGAGGTGATAGCATGAAAACTCAGTGACACTGTAAGGGTGAATGAGAAAGCAACAACAAACCCAGGCAAGAAAACTTTCCCTCCCACTGCTGCAGCACTAATGGCAGGGGATCATACTTCAAGCTGAATACGATGTGCATACTACAAGGAGGAACATTATTCTGCATAAATATTATTATTGTGTGAAGTTCTTTCTGCACCTGCAGCACATAGGAGAAGGTCGATGTTTTTTTGTCTGGGAACAGGTCATCGTGTTAGTCAATGCTCAAGTGTCAGGCGATGCCGTAAATGTAATCGACGTCACCACCATTCTATCTGTTCTCCACAAACTCTTAGAGAAGAGCCTGTTTCTCCTCCTACAGATGCAGAAGCCATGCAGTCTTCAACAGCAAGAACATGAGGAAGAGTTCTACTGTAGACTGCAAGAACATTTGTGGACTTAGAATTATTTCCAGTAAGAGTCAGAAATCTTACATCAGTCATCAGTTGAAGGCCAAACTTGGGTTGAAGACTATCATGCGAGAAACCTTGAATCTTTTGTACACTGTATTTTCAAGAAGAAAGATTGTGAGGTAGTCAATGTCACATTACAGAGTTCTAGAGATGGAGACATATCCATTACAACACTAGTTTTCCCCTACAATTTGTTCCCCAATGTTAGTTGTGTTGACATTGATCGTTACACCTACCTTCGTGGGTTGGAGCTAGTAGATTGTTTGAACTCTTCTGAAAGTAACCATGACCACTATGGAGACACTATTGACCTTTTGATTACTATTCGCAGGGGTGTACCCAGGGGGTTTCCAGGGGTTTCAGGAAACCCCTTTGGATTTTACATACTACTTGAAACATTAAGAAATTGAAACTTCAGGTTTCCAGAATGTGGAATCTATCATGGATCAGGACACATTTTAAACTTTTATCTTTGTTAATTAATAGTTTTTAACATGATAGCGACACTTATAGTTGTTCTAAACAGATTGAGATACTCTAATAAAGCAGTCAGATAGTATATACTACTCTAATATAACAGTCACTTAGCTGTAGTGGAAACCCTTTTCAAAATTCCTGCGTACACCCTGTGTGTGTGTGTGTGTGTGTGTGTGTGTGTGTGTGTGTGTGTGTGTGTGTGTGTGTGTGTGTGTGTGTGTGTATCAGTTAGGGCTTGGATGAATGTTGATTCTTGATAACCAAACATTTTGACTGTAAACAAACATTTGATAATCAAGGCCACAAACTTGTGATGGTAAAAACTATTGGTGGGAAACCAAGGGCTAATTAAGCTTAAGCGTACAGCAAAGTCCAGAAGTTGTCGCCATTGGATAGTTGGGGATTTCTCTCATGCAAAAAAAAACATTTCAGCATGACATAGTGACAGTTTAACAGTCTATGTATCCATGCCTGTATCTAAGTAAGAATCGTGGACCATGGACTAAACTATCCAGTACATGTACACAGTTTGGTTGTTGGCTTCATCACAACTGTAACTCACTACTAGCTAGCTGGTTAATTATATTAATAGATTTACTGCAGGGTTGTTTAGCTATCACATTAACTCAATCAAGATGCTCATGATCACTTCCATTGTCCATAAAATTGATATATATACAGTACGACTCTTAGTAATAAATTCACACAATGAATGAAGTTCAGAGCAAAGTTGAAACTGTACAATTGTTATTAAAATTCTGCTATCAGGTAGTACTGTATAGTAAGGACCACAAAGATTTGGGTGTGGCCAATGAAAAACATCACCTAAAAGCCAGCCTTACTTTTCCCTGATGACAATGAAGCAGTATTGGTTAGCCCAAACAAGCCTTCAGATCAATGCAAAACACTTTCAACAAGTTGCTATGATTTTTTTTAAATTATTAAATGGTATTCTCTAGTGACTAACTGACTAATTACTGACTGAGTGACTGATGTCTTCAGACAAGTATAATTCAATAGCAGTTAACTAAAGGCTATGGGCTTGATTTTCTCACTGTTCAATGTCACTTCTGAATCAGCTGGACATGTGCCTTTTTGCATACCACAGTATATTCATGCATTCTTCATGGACTTACCAGTGTCCTCCTTTGCTGACAGTGAAAGGTGCCAATTTGGCAGTAGCACATGGTGGCTTAGCTACCTTTGTAACAGAAATCATTCGTATTTTATAATGGCTACTTTGATTTCAAAGGGGCTTTTTGAACAGTTTTTGATTTGTAATGCTGTGTAATGGGTTGAACATAGCCAACAACGAAGCATAATGGTTACTTCACTTTTCAGATGATAATTGGTAGCTGGGACATGCGATGCCATGATGCGGTATGCGTGGGTTCACCAGACATAATAATTTTATTTTCCAAAAAAAGTTGAGAAACAAGTACACAGAAAATTTGGAATTTATTTATTTAATTTATTTATTTATTATTACTGAGCAGCCAGCACTGCTGATGTGCTCATGAAAAAAAATCATACAAGTGCATTACTACAATAATTAGAAAGGTTAACTGAAAATGAGTCAAAGTCATTTAGATCAATTAGGAATTGTGGTAAAGAGTTCTAATCTTGAGCTGTTCTGGAGGAAAAAAAACTTTTTTTGGTAAGCTGTTGTAGAGATTATGAAATGGTGCTGATGATATTGCCTGGTTTCTCTGGTCATTGGAAGATAATTGGTTGGAATAGATAAGGGAATTTGGTTGTGAAGTGATTTATAAAATGTCTGCAGTGTGGATATCTTATGTCAAGTTTGAAGTTCAGGCCAGGAGAGATGTTGGAGCAGAATTGTTTCCAGTATTGCGAGAATACAATACTCCCATTGACCACAATACTCCTATTGATATACTCTGGGATGAACATAAAACTCTATGTAAAATCATGTATAGATATGATCCCACAGAGAAAGTCTAGTACCTTACCCATAGCATTAAATGACTATCAAGAAGAAATTTAAACAAAGCTCACAGAACAAACTCAAGACTGATCAGCTTACCATAACCTTAGGTAAGAGATACAAAGAATTTTTCGTAGTTCTCACAACAATTACACAGAGAGAAGTGTTGCGAGAAGCGTTGCCAAGTGTTGGGAGAAGTATGTGCCTTGCTGAGGAAGGAAATGTTCACCCATGTAGCTGTCTATAGAGTTCACAATATTGTGAGGAATACACTGGCTATGTCATGCCATTCAACTGAGAATGTGACTCCATAAAACAAAATTAATGAAAATTATAAGTTCACAAAAAGCGAAAAAATTTTCTAAGTCAAAATGGGCCAAAAAAAAATTCACCCCTCATATCAACTACTTCCGCTGCCACTGTGTTGAAGCATACAACAAATATGAATGGTATTCATGGAAGTCTGGGGGCTTGCACCCCTAAGCCCCCAGAAAAAAAATTCACAATGTAGACACTCTCAAGAGTATTATAGACAAATTCACTGTGTTATTGGAAGTAGCTACTTAAAGAAAACGTGACTGTTCTATTAAAGTGAATGATGATTGATATCATCATTGAAACAATGAGAGAATGTACAAATATACAGTAAATATAATAAACATGAATATGGTCCTAGGCAACATGGCACAAAGCAGTACACCCATGTGGGCATGGCAAGGATAGAAAATATGTACTGTCTGGAGATAACGACTCACTGCATTTCCAGGCCATAATTAATGTCTTTTCAGAGGTTGCTATATATATATATATATATACACATTTCTTTGCAGCAATGTCCAGCATTTATTGCACAGAAAGCCTTTGGCAGTGGTGAATCAGGAATGGATAGATAAAATGCAGATAATGATACAATGTCATGTTGATAAGCAGTCACCATGGTAGCAGTTGAATAGATTCGCTGACCTGAAATTTTAAATCAGCATAAATGGTAAGTCAGTAAAAACATCAACATGGATAGGAGCTTCTTGGAAGTTGTAACAATTTCTTTACATACTGTAGCAATTAGGCATGTACTGCAAATTTGAAAGTAGATATCTGATTTTTTTTCAAAATTTTGATGTATACGTACCTCCAGAATTTTTTAGTACATTTGTTGTGATTATCAAGACGAGATTTGATGTACTGTAATTGTTGTGAGAACTACGAAAAATTCTTTGTATTTCTTACCTGAGGTTATGGTAAGCTGATCAGTCTTGAGTTTGTTCTGTGAGCTTTGTTTAAATTCCTTCTTGATAGTCATTAATGTTATGGGTAAGGATGATTTAGTACTAAACTTTCTCTGTGGGATCATGATTTTACATAGCGTTTTATGTCCATCCCAGTATATACATCAATGGGAGCATTGTGGTCATAGGCATTGAAGAACATATCAGCAAATTTGGCTATGTAATTATTGATAGATTCGAAGTCTGCACTGTGTCTAAATATAATATTTCTTGACATGGGTTTATTGTGAGTTACGTATTGTATAGTGAGAGACGTAACTGAGACAATTTCATGGTCACTACTGCTGGGTATTACCTCACAGAATTAAATGGTTGAGGGATGATTTGTGAGAAAGTTGTTTAGTAGGTTGTTATTTCTCATAGGACTCTGAACTATCTGAGAAAAGCCTTTCAGCAACCTTTCAATAAACTCCAACCCATGTTATATAATACCATCACAATCACCTAGTCCATTCTGTGAAACATACAGTGATGATGATGGATATTATGTTAATGATGACACAGTCACACAGATCAAACACAGTGGTCCCAAGAGGATGAGCAAATGAATATGAGTATATGGACAATAATGATGAATATGAACATATTTACACATGTCATTGACCTGTTTGAATAGTTTAATAAATGCATGACTGATGCATACACTTTATGTTGCTATAAATATTAATACAGTGAATTATCATGAGCATCATTCCACTATTAATACATACTGTACCTTTAGAAAGTGCAACTTATAAGGCACTGGCTTAAATTGCAGGATGAAGTCACCACTGCTATGTAGTCAAGAATTATTTTATTTTTGTGTTGATGCCAAGACTCCTATTTCAATTTACATGTACATGTTTCAGTAGTTACATATACTCACAGGATAGCATCAGTCAAAGATGTTTTCAGCTGTACCCTGAACATGCCTGCATTTCAGCAAACCATACACATTAATGTACATAACTGATGTACATTAATTATTAACTAACTTACTACTGTAACATGTTATAGTATGTTCACGTTGAGCCAGTGTTTATTCTAGGATTTCTCTTTTGGGGGGAATCAAGAATTTTGGGGGTGACCAGGTAAAGTCTATATAGTAGCTAGCTATACACATTTCTCAGTTTACAACCTGTGATTGGGTGAAGCCAGATTCTATAGGTTGGTAGAGTACTAAGAGTTTCATGCATCAGTGTTGCTACAGTATATATGAGGGCCATTCTCAAAACAAGGACTTTTTAAAGATCAAGATTAAATCTGAGGGTATTTTTGCTGGTTGTGCATGCAATTTAAAGGTAAACTGGCTTAGAAACTTTTTCAGATTACACTTTCTGAGATTGAATTATGGACAATTTTGAAAGTTGAGTGTGCTATATATTTTGAAAACAAACTTAATTTAAGAAACAGGGTAAATTTAGGCTCTGAAGATATCAAATAGTTTACTGTGTATAAATTTTTGAGAGTTGCACAATGCACATGTACCCTAGGAAATCTTTTAAATGACTGTATATCAAACCAGGGAAAATTTTACATATTAAACAGTCTGAGATTGAATCTGAAAGCATTTTTACAGTTTTGTGTGCATACCATTTTAAAATCAGTATACCATGTAGTTGTCACTCACAATTTTAGGGGGTGAGTCTGAGATTTTAGAAGGGGAAAGTTCCCCCCCTAACAGCCCTAGAATAAACACTGCGTTGAGCTGAATCCTCAAAAACATTTAATAACTCATGGATGCAATTACACATGATCTTGAAATTTGGTTCATTTGTAGTACTGCTTGACCCACTAAAAATACGTAGTTCAAAATCTTTTGTTCAAATGTTTGACATAATATTTACAGCCAATCAAAATTTTCACAATACATTTCCTATGTGGAAGCCATAAAAATACAGCATCCATTACAGCCCTTTCCCGAACTTGTAATGGAGCCAAACTGTACGTGTCTGTTGTTGGCACCTTTGCTGTTACCAATAATCATCTGGTTGGCTGAAATGTTAACTCTGTTGAGAAAAAATCCACTTTTAATTTTTAGCTGTTTTTCAGGATTCAGCTCAACATGAACATACTATAATAAAGTATATTCTAAACTTCTATGCCTATTACGCCCTGAAACAATGATTCCAACAAATGTACTACGTTAATTATCATCTAGACATTGTGATACACATGACTGTGTTGGAAACATTTTTCCCTCTGGACTCTGTTCAGGAAAGAATATCTTAAGTTGCTGGCTGAATTTGACTGCCTTAACATTGCTAACACAACTGAGGTAGCAGTACTGGATCACTACCTGCTGCTATGCTATCAAGAATCTGCTAAATTTAGTACATTAAATTTAATTAGTACATCAAAGTCTTTAAATTCTATCAAGAAATGTCTAGATACCGTAATTCAATTGATTTCCATGCAAAAAAATTTGTGATAAAAATTTTCGTGTAAAAATATTTCATATGATATACGTGAATGACTGCTCTAGATCTATTAGAGTATACAGTAGTTCGATCTTATGTAAACTAAGTTAAGCGTAACTATCCCCGCTCTTCCCTTTCCCTACTACTTCTGGTGGACTGCCGTGTTAATGTAGCTATTGTACTATTGTTTGCATACATATTACATGTACAGTATATAATATAAAAAATTAATCTTGTAAACTTTTTCGTACAAAGTTTGCATACGAAAAATAGTTATTTTATATTAACAACGACAAAAAAGCAAATTACGGTAATGCTACTTTTCCCAGTATTGTAGTTTCTATAGAAGAATCTTTCTGGAAAGGGATTGTAAAGATTGGACAACTGATTAGATAAATTATATTGTATTTCTTTTGTCCACTCAATTTTCTTTACCTTTTCCCCTTATCATGCCCACAATTGGTCCTGTTTGTGGTCACATGCATGTTATGTTGATGGAGGACTCTCATGCTTATCTTGTCATTACTTGTATAGTGATGGTTTTTTTTTGGTTTTATTTTAATTTAGCTGTGGTATTTACAGGAGTGGTGGAGCAGACCAAAGAGTAAGGGGCCAACTTTGCAAGAAAATTAATTTTTACACAGTGCATGTATGCTGAAGCATGTAACAAATATGAATGGTATTTATGGAAGTCTGGAGGCTTGCATCCTTAAGCCCCCAGAAAAAAAAATTTCACAATATAGAGATGTTCTCAAGAGTATTATAGACAAAATTCACTGTGTTATTGGAAGTAGCTACTTAAAGAAAAAGCAATTGTGTTCTATTAAAAGTGATTGATGATCGATACCACTATTGAAACAATGAGAGAATGTACAAATATACAGTAAATATAATAAACATGAATATGGTCCTAGGTAACATGGCACAAAGCAGTACACCCATGTGGGCATGGCAAGGATAGAAAATATGTACTGTCTGGAGATAACGACTCACTGCATTTCCAGGCCATAATTAATGTCCTTTCAGAGGCTGATATATTATATATATATATACCACTTTAGCGTGGGCGTTCAAAGGCGCCGCTCGGTGTTTAACTCGTATATTGCCCGGGCAATATCATGGGAAAGCGGTTTGCTAATGACTTTGATACCCAGCCAGTTCAAAGAATCGATGCGCTTTGACTTGTTATATTGAGTGACATAGAGCTTTGTATTGTGGGATTCGTTTTTTTAGAGGTTGCTAAGCTTAGTACATAGGCTAAGATAGGGTAGTTGGTTGTTACTAAAGGATGATGAAGGCACAAAATAATTGTTTGGGCGATTGTGGATGCGTATTTCTACCCACCGCGTATCAGCCTTTGAACAGACCACGGAACAGCAAAGCTACTACTGCTACGTTGAAATAGGTTAGTAACTTACAGTTCTAAGTACTTAACTTAATATAATAACTTACTTACTGTCCCAATAGCGAAGTTAGTTGGCTTAACTTAGTACAAAAATGATAACAATATAAACTCCATCCCACAATCGCAAGTTTTCTAACATTGTGTGTTGAAGCATAGTAACGTATTAATGACGTTTTAACGTATGGACAACGTTTTGATGGCTATTAGCCCACGCTATTAAAACCACAATCGATCTTCAGATGCTACTGTATAAAACAAATGGGATGAGTTCTCGTTAGTTCTTTCACCTATTAGGTGAGTGCGCCCCAAGTGATATATATCACTTGTACCATGGCTGCTTGGGATTTTGCTGACATATACACCCGCAGCCCTCGGGCCTGCGGCCCTCAGGCTTTGGGTGTATATATCAGCAAAATCCCTCGCAGCCATGGTATCAAGACACACGATAGTGTGTCGTGCGGCCCAAGAAGCCGGCGCGCCACACCGTGAGTATATTAACAGGAAGAAAGAAAACGCAATTTTCACACCTATGTAGCTCTGTGATTCCTTATCCGATTGGAACCAAATTTGCTAGAGACGTGCCGCCCAGTTAGGGGAGTCTACATACCAAATGTGAAGAAAATCGCTCCAGCCATTTCCGAGATACGAGCGAACAAAATGTCGTTTTAATTTCTTCGTTTTTTTTCTTCTTCTTCATCTTCTTTATTTCGCACACTTCGCAAAATTCGCCATAAAACACGAATGCGTGCTCGGATTGGGCTGAAATTTGGCACACTTAAAGGGCTCATTAAGGCGGATCTCCGTACCAACTTTGGTAGGAATCCGATGAACATTCACGGAGTTATGACCGATTATTTGCGTAAAGTAAGGTCGAAGGTCTGTCACGCCTACAGGGTAAATGCCTTGGAAGAATCAGTTGCAAAATGATATGTAGATGGAGCAACCATCGTAGGAGTGCCTTTTTGTGGTTTGAAAGGAATCGGAACAAAGACCATGGAGATATGACACAAAACCCAACCTGTGTCAAAATTACGCGATCGATTTTTATGAATAAAAAAACTATTAGTTTTCGTGTCTACCAGGCAAACCGCTTAGAGCAACGAGCTGAAAATCAGTATGTAGCTGGAATAATCATCATAGAAGGTTCTTGCAGTAGTACAGAAGAATCGGATTACAAATCACTGAGTTATAATTCAAAAGGCAACTACGTGCAGCAAATGCGAGATCGAGATACTCTAATAGAACAGTCACCCTAATAAAGCATTCAGCTGCATGTATAATTTACTCAGTTATATTACATTGCAAGTTATTCTGTAGGGAATTCAGCTACAAACAAGTCACCCTGTAGTCAGATCAGCTAGAAGAAGATACCCAATAGAGAGTTCAGCTACAAAGAAGCCATCATGTAGAGAGTTCAGCTCAAATAAATCACCCTGTAGAGATTTCAACTACAAACAAATTGCCCTGTAGAGAGATCAGCTATAAGAAGTTACCTTGTAGAGAGTTCAGTTACAAAGAAACAATCATGCAAAGAGTTTAGCTGCAAACAAATCACCCAGTAGAAAGTTCCGCTATGAACAGATCACACTGTAGAGAGTTCAGTTAGAAACAAGTCATCCTGCAGATAGATCAGCTAGAAGAAGTCACTTTGTAGAGAGTTCAGCTACAAAGAAACCACCATGTAAGAGAGTTCAGCTGCAAACAAATCACCTGTAGAGAGTTCAGCTAGGAACAAGTCACCCTGTACAGAGATCAGCTAGAAACAAGTCATCCTGTAGAGAGTTCAGCTAGAAGAAGTTACATTGTAGAGAGTTCGGTTACAAAGAAACTACCATGTAGAGAGTTCAGCTGCAAACAAATCACCCTGTAGAGGGTTCAGCTACAAACATGTCACCCTGTAGAGAGTTCAGCTAGAAGAAGTTACATTGTAGAGAGATCAGCTAGAAACAAGTCACCCTGTAGAGAGTTCAGCTAGAAGAAGTTACATTGTAGAGAGTTCAGCTACAAAGAAACTACCATGTACAGAGTTCAACTGCAAACAAATTGCCCTGTAGAGAATTCAGCTACAAACAAATCACCCTGTAGAAAGATCAGCTAGAAGAAGTTACCTTGTAGAGAGTTCAGCTACAAACAAATCACCCTGTAGAGAGTTCAGCTACAAACAAGTCATCCTGTAGAGAGTTCAGCTAGAAGAAGTTACATTGTAGAGAGTTCAGCTACAAAGAAACTACCATGTAGAGAGTTCAGCTGCAAACAAATTTCCCTGTAGGGACAAACAAATCACCCTGTAGAAAGATCAGCTAGAAGAAGTTACCTTATAGAGAGTTCAGCTACAAACAAATCACCCTGTTGAGAGCTCAGCTAGAAACAAGTCACCCTGTAGAGAGATCAGCTAGAAACCAGTCACCCTGTAGAGAGTTCAGCTAGAAGAAGTCACATTGTAGAGAGTTCAGCTACAAAGAAACTACCATGTAGAGAGTTCAGCTGCAAATAAATTGCCCTGTAGAGAATTCAGCTACAAACAAATCACCTTGTAGAAAGATCAGCTAGAAGAAGTTACCTTGTAGAGAGTTCAGCTACAAACAAATCACCCTGTAGAGAGTTCAGCTAGAAACAAGTCACCCTGTAGAGAGATCAGCTAGAAACAAGCCTCCCGTAGAGAGTTCAACTAGAAGAAGTTACATTGTAGCAGTTTAGCTGCAAACAAATCACCCTGTAGAGAATTCAGCTACAAACAAATCACCCTGTAGAAAGATCAGCTAGAAGAAGTTACCTTGTAGAGAGTTCAGCTACAAACAAATCACCCTGTAGAGAGTTCAGCTACAAACAAGTCATCTGGTAGAGAGATGGATCACCTTGCAGAGAGGTTAGCTACAAAGAAATCACCCTGCTTCATCTTTTCTTCTTCCTGTAGTAAAGAAAAAATGACAAGTTAAAAAGCCCTAAAGCTGGCCATAGGCTGGCTTTATGGTATACAAATACAAAAAGAAGTGAAATCTAATCCAAAACAGCCAAGCTGTAAAAAAAGAGTGCGGCCCTGAGAAAGGCTATGGTGAAAAAAGATGTGAAATCCAAGGTGGCGGCCAAGAAATGGCTGTGATGGTAGGTTAATGGTAAAAATTTTAATAACAACAATTCAGGTGAATTTGGTGCCGCTTGGTCTTGGCACAAAATTCACCTGAATTGTCGTTATTAAAATTTTTACCATTAACCTACCATCACAGCCATTTCTTGGCCGCCACCTTGGATTTCACATCTTTTTTCACCATAGCCTTTCTCAGGGCCGCACTCTTTTTTTACAGCTTGGCTGTTTTGGATTAGATAACTATTACATATATATAATTATATATATATATATACATATTTCTTTGCAGCAATGTCCAGCATTTATTGCACAGAAGCCTTTGGCAGTGGTGAATCAGGATAGATAAAATGTAGATAATGATACAATGTCATGTTGATAAGCAGTCACCATAGTAGCAGTTGAGGAGATTTGCTGACCTGAAATTTTGAATCAGCATAAATGGCAAGTCAGTAAAAACATCAACACAGAGAAGAGCTTTGTGGAAGTTGTAACAATTTCTTCAAATAGCGAGTAGGCATGCACTGTAAATTTGAAAGTAGATATCAGTCTGTTCTTTTTCAAAATTTTGATGTATACGTACTTCCAGAATTTTTTGTACATTTGTTGTGATTATCAAGAAGAAATGTGATTTAATTGTTGTGAGAACTATGACATTATATTTCTTACTTAAGGTTATAGTCCAGTAAATGAAATTTGCAACCCAGAAAAAATGGTATAAAAGAAAGTTTGGTAGTAGTAGTAGTATGTGTATGGTTATAACACATAGGTGTGAACAATGTGGATGGTTTGTAGTACCTGTCCTATTATGCAGGCTATAGTTACATGTAGCATCATTTGATAAAAGATTGACCACAAAAGACATTATTGGTACCTACCCTATAATTTAGAAGTTGCCATATTGCGCATTATATTGTGGGCATGCGCATCATGTAATGGAAACCATACATTAAAATTCATGTAACTATGTTGCATGTATAATGAATGTCACTTTTAAAGACCATTAAATACAATTAGGCCATCCTGCAAGTACACTGGAATGATGTGAGCATACAGATAATTTTAAACAGGAAAGCTGTGTGTAGCTACATAAGCAAATACAACTGTAATATTGTACTACCTGTCCATACCTATAATATTATGTCTACCACACAGGCCCAAACTACATAATTATGTGATATTAGTATAGTACCTGTCTTGTAAGCCATACATATGACAATTAACTTACTGACAACAAAAAGAAACTACATAATGGTAGGGTGCAGTACATGTCTACAGTCCAGGCTGAGCTTTGTATGTTAACAATACTACAACATTCCCTCCTGTTCCCTTTTAATACTACACTGCAACCTATTGTCATCACCTCTAACCTCCATGATCCCTACATTTACAGTACTGTATGAATAAGCTACTACTGACTATTATCACCTATTATCATCACCTTTGTGCTGTAAAATTAGCTACCACAAACTATTATCAACCAATACAGTGGAACCTGTTAATCAGGACACTTGAAAATAAGGATAGCTACATAATCTGGACACTTGGTAATGTTCCTAAAGTATCCCTTAGCATGTAACTGAACTGAAAATTCAGGAAACCTTGATAATCAGGGGATTTTTGGTCAGTCCCTAATACACAGCCTTCACTGTAGAGTGAGAAAAACCTGTTACCAAAAAGGCTGCCAAAATTAAAAAAAAAAGTTGTAGCAAAAAAGGTTGTTGAAGAAAAGTTGTAATCAAAAGGTTTGAAAAAAAAGGTAAAAAAAGGGGAAATGACCTCCCATCCTAACAGTTTCCAGCCTAACGTTCTACCACATGGACTAAACGTCACTTGCAATTAAGGATTCTTTAAAAGTTGTTTATAAAGGCATGCTTAAGTTGAATGCAATAGTTGTTTACTTGCGGTTTACAGAAAGAATTTGAGCAAATTTTTATCTGCACCCTTGCACTAATTGCGCTGTAAATGACAAATGATGGTGGTTAGAAGCTTCATTTAAAAGCGAGGTAATTCTTAGATGATGAGCGCTTAATTTGGCAAAAAAAATGCTTCGATACGTGCATCAGCTGGCGAGAAAATCATTGGACGCCATCGGAATTGTGGACGGACAGACGGCTTTTCAGCTTTATATATATAGATACTGGATGAGTGCATGACATCATGTTTATCACTGGTACAATGAAAAAAGCTATTTAGTATTTTATTGTGTCAATTGTGGCCGGTTGCGTAGTTTTGTTTAGTGTCCAGGGGTACATAGCATTATAAGAGAAATAAAAGCTGGATATCAAATGAACATTTATGCAGCATTATGTTAAGAATGAGCTCTATTAGGCTTGAATCTGCTGAGGAAAGTATCCTAAGCACTTGAGTATGTGCAGGAAAATCTACCTTGGACAAGACTAGTAACTTGCAGGAGGTTAACATGGATAGAAGCCGTGGAGTTCAGAGTTCCATAATAACCAGTTATAGTCATGGCAACTGCAACAGCATGAACCAGCCAGCATCATAGGGCATACCAAGCCACTGTTCTGTCCAGTTGGTTATGTTGTTTCACCTGTAAGAATTTACGGTGAAAGCAAGCAACAGCACAAAGCAGAGATTCAGTAGTACTCATCATAGTTTAAATTTCAACCTTGTTCTTGACCTTGCCCCATGTGTACATAACCAGTAAGCTTACAGTTTAAATATGCATGACATTGTCAGGCACATTGGTAACCACCTGGTAGCAATAATGCCATACATTATGTTCAGTATATTAAAGTTACAAGTTCGAGGCAAAATAGTGATTTCCTTGCTCATACTGTGAATTTGTACGTACACAAGTCACTGCAAATTTAGTTTAACACAGGGGTGAGTTACCATACCTTCCATCAAGGTGCCTTCCATATCCATAACGTAGTCACCAGTTTATCTCCTTTACAAAGGTCACTCACTCGTCATTGCTACGCAGAAAGCGTGGTTGACCACAACTCTGTGCGGTGATCACGTGATCAATCAGTTTCCTGTATTACGTAACTTTGTGGTTGAGCAAGCCTGTACATAACGAGATTGATTTCCAATAGCTAATTATATTGTTAAAAAGGTGTTAACACAATAGAATACAAAGACTAGCCAATTACAAACTACCACACTATTTACAATCTAATCAAAAACAACCAAGCTGTAAAAAAAGGTGCGGCCCCCATAAAGGCCATGGTGAAAAAAGATGTGAAATCCAAGGTGGCGGCCAAGAAATGGCTGTGATGGTAGGTTAATGGTTACATTTTAATAACAACAATTCAGGTGAATTTGGTGCCAAGACCAAGCGGCATAAAATTCACCTGAAATGTCGTTATTAAAATGTAACCATTAACCTACCATCACAGCCATTTCTTGGCCGCCACCTTGGATTTCACATCTTTTTTCACCATGGCCTTTTTGGGGGCCGCACCTTTTTTTACAGCTTGGCTGTTTTTGATTAGATATCACTTCTTTTTGTATTTGTATACTGCAAAGCCGGCCTATGGCTGGCTTTAGGGCTTTTTTAACCCATGTGTTTTTTTCTTTACCACAGGAAGAAGAAAAGAACTTAAAGAAGAATTTTAGTACTTCAATTATTTTTGATTTTATTAGTAATTATACAAATTATATACATATATTTATTACATGCTCATTATTCTCCACAGGATGGTTTCTTTGTAGCTGAACTCTCTACAGGTGATTTGTTTGCAGCTAAACTCTCTACATGGTGGTGTCTTTATAGCCGAACTCTCTACATGATGGTTTCTTTGTAGCTGAACTCTCTATAAGGTGACTTCGTCTAGCTGAACTCTCTACAGGGTGATTTTTTTGTAGCTGAACTCTCTGCAGGGTGATTTGTTTGCAGCTGAACTCTCTACATGATGGTTTCTTTGTAGCTGAACTCTCTACAAGGTGACTTCGTCCAGCTGATCTCTCTACGGGGTGATTTGTTTCTAGCTGAACTCTCTACAGGTGAATTGTTTGCAGCTAAACTCTCTACATGGTGGTTTCTTTGTAGCTGAACTCTCTACAAGGTAACTTCTTCTCTACAGGGTGATTTGTTGTAGTTGAATTCTCTACAAGGTGGTTTGTATGAGGCTGAACTCTCTACATGGCGGTTTCTTTGTAGCTGAACTCTCTACAGAGTGATTTGTTTGCAGCTGAACTCTCTACATGACGGTTTCTTTGTAACTGAACACTCTACAAGGTGACTTCTTCTAGCTGATCTTTCTACAGGGTGAATTGTTGTAGCTGAACTATCTACAAGGTAACTTCTTCTAGCTGATCTCTATACAGGGTGATTTGTTTGTAGTTGAATTCTGTACAGGTGGTTTCTTTGTAGCTGAACTCTGTACATGATGGTTTCTTTGTAGCTAAACTCTTTACAAGGTGACTTCTTCTAGCTGAACTCTCTATATGATGGTTTCTTTGTAAATGAACTCTCTACAAGGTAACTTCTTCTAGCTGATCTTTCTACTGGGTGATTTGTTTGCAGCTGAACTCTCTACATGGTGGTTTCTTTGTTGCTGAACTCTCTACAAGGTGAATTCTTCTACCTGATCTCTCTACAGGGTGATTTGTTTGTAACTGAACTCTGTACAAGTGCGTTTTTGTGGGTGATCTCACTGCAGGTTGATTTGTTTGTAGCTGAACTCACTAAAGGTTGATTTTGCTTGTAGCTGAACTCCTTGCATTGTATCTAGTTTCTAGCTGATCTCTCTACAGGGTGATTTGTTTGTAGCTGATCTCTCTACAAGTTGATTTGTGTGTAGCTGATCTCTCAGCAGGTTGATTAATTTGCAGCCGATCTCTCTACAAGGTAATTTGTTTGTAGCTGAACTGTCTATAAAGTGATTTATTTGTAGCTGATCTCTCTGCAGGTTGATTTGTTTTAGCTGAACTCTCTACAGGGTGATTTACTTGTAGCTGAACTCCTTACATTGTGACTAGTTTCTAGCTGATCTCTCTACAGGGTGATTTGTTTGTAGCTGATCTCTCTACAAGTTGATTTGTGTGTAGCTGATCTTTCTACTGGTTGATTTGTTTGTAGCCGATCTCTCTACAGGGTAATTTGTTTGTAGCTGAACTCTGTACAAGGTGCTTTTTTGTAGGTGATCTCACTGCAGGTTGATTTGTTTGTAGCTGAACTCACTAAAGGGTGATTTGCTTGTAGCTGAACTCCTTACATTGTGTCCAGTTTCTAGCTGATCTCTCTACAGAGTGATTTGTTTGTAGCTGAACTCTCTATAAGGTGATTTATTTGTAGCTGAACTCCTTACATTGTGTGTAGTATCTAGCTGATCTCTCTACAGGGTGATTTGTTTGTAATTGATCTCTCTACAAGTTGATTTGTGTGTAGCTGATCTCTCTGCAGGTTGATTTGTTTGTAGCTGAACTCTCTACAGGCTGATTTGTTTGTAGCCGATCTCTCTACAGGATGATTTTTTGTAGTTGACCTCTCTTCAGGGTGATTTGTTTCTAGCTGATTGCTCTACAGGTTGATTTGTTTGTAGATGAACTCTCTACAGGGTAATTTGCTTGTAGCTGAACTCCTTACTTTGTGTCTAGTTTGTAGCTGATCTCTCTACAGGGTGATTTGTTTGTAGCTGAACTCCTTACATTGTGTGTAGTTTCTAGCTGATCTCTCTACAGGGTGATTTGTTTGTAGCTGATCTCTCTACAAGTTGATTTGTGTGTATATAGCTGATCTCTCTGCAGGTTGATTTGTTTGTAGCCGATCTATCTACAGGTAATCTGTTTGTAGCTGAACTCTCTATAAGGTGATTTGTTTGTAGCTGATCTCTCTGCAGGTTGATTTGTTTTAGCTGAACTCTCTACAGGGTGATTGCTTGTAGCTGAACTCCTTACATTGTGTCTAGTTTCTAGCTGATGTCTCTACAGGGTGATTTTTTGTAGCTGAACTCTCTTCAGGGTGATTTGTTTCTAGCTGATCTCTCTACAGGTAGATTTGTGTTCATTTGTTCATTGCTGATCGCTCTAAAGGTAATTAATTGATTTGTTGCAGTTGAACACCCTGCAAAGTGTTTTGTTTGTAGCTGATCACTCTAAAGGGTAATTTGTTTGTAGCAGAACTCTCTCCACAGTGACTTGTGTGTAGCTGAATTCTGTGTAACTGAATTCTCTAGAGAGTGACTTAATTGTAGCTGAATTCTCTACACAGTGCATGACTTGTTTATAGCTGAACTTTCTTCAGTGTGACTTGTAATGTTCTGAATCTCTATAGTGATATATTTGCTTAACTCTCCACATGGTGACTGTCTTCTTGCTGAACTGTCTATAAGATTAACTGTTTGCAGCTGAACTCCCTACAGAATAACTTGTGATGTAATAAAATTCTATAATGGAGTAAATAAATTAGCCGAATGCTCTATTAGGGTGACTGTTCTATTAGAGTATCTCGATCTCGCATTTGCTACAGGGAGTTGGCTTTCGAATCATAACTCAGTGGTTTGTAATCCGATTCTTCTGTACTACTGCAAGGACTTTCTATGAAGATTATTCCAGCTATACACCGATTTTCAGCTCATTTCTCTAAGCGGTTTGCCTAGTAGGCGTGAAAACTAATACTTTTTTATTCATAAAAATCGATTGCGTAATTGTGACACAGGTTGGGTTTTGTGTCATATCTCCGTGGTCTTTATCTCGATTCCTTTCAAACCACCAAAAGGCACTCCTACGATGGTTACTCCATCTACATAGCAATTTTCAACTCATTCCATGAAGCGGTTTACCCTGTAGGCGTGACAACAAATCGATCTTGTTTTACGCGAATAATCGGTCATAACTCCTGAACCATTCATCGGATTTGTACCAAATGTGATGATAGGATTCGCCTTTGGACTCCCTTTCTGTGTGCCAAATTTCAAGGCGATCGGAGTACGCGTTTGCTTGTTATAGCAATTTTTGCAAGTGTGCGAAAAGACGAAGAAGAAGAAGAAAAAAAACGAAGAAAAAAAACGAAACTTTGGCAGCTCGTATCGCGGAAATGGCTGGAGCGATTTCCTTTAAATTTGGAATGTAGACTCCCTTGGCTGGAAGGCAACTGTGTAGCAAATTTGGTTCCAATCAGATAAGTGAACACCGAGATACAAAGGTGTGAAAATGACGTTTTCGTTCTTCCTGTCAATATACTCACGGTGTGGCGCGCCGGCTTCTTGGGCCGCACGACACACTACCGTGTGTCTTGATAAACTAAACTACTTACAAGCTACACCTACTTAACTGCATTATAAAACCTAAACAAAATCTATCGTGTCCTCCGAGCAAAGTGCATAGCCGGGGTATTGTTTTTTTTTTAAATTTTTTTTTAATTTAAACCCCGGGGTATTCTGAGGACCATTTTGGCATTGTATTTCCATAAAGTCACTGATAACCTTTGCAACAATTGCCTCCTAGCCAACTTCCGAGACAAACCATTTTTAACTGTAGTGCGGTCAGCAATTATCCATTTCAAATTGATTATGTAATGCGTACATTTCAAAAGATTCGCGGCTCACGGTTAATTACATGAATTTACATCCGGTGACTTTGCCGCTTAAAATCGTTGCGAAAACGTCCGTACAATTCTGTTGAGTTCGTTTTAATAAACGGCATCCAATAAACATTCCAGAGCTCAAACTTTTTTCACCAGACCCTTTTTTCAGTAGGGTCTGTAACGAAAATTTTGGCCCGGGACAAAAATCAGTCCAGCCGGACCATATTCAGTCGACCAAATTTAGTCAGCCCGGACCATATTTAGCATTCGAAATTGGTCCGACCTGACCAAAATTGGTCCGGCCCAAACCTAGTTGACCACATGCACTCCTGACCACTCGGACCAATTTTGGTCGACCAACTGAATGGGTCCGGGTGGACCACTACAGCAAATGATGTATAGCTATAAGTTGTTTGTGACTGAACACTGCAGCCGACTTCGCTATAGATATTCTCATTTATCAGTCTCGAATAATGAGCATTGCAGGCATTATCACTGCATGGATTTGTGCTTAAAAGGTTATCCAACAAGGGCACGGATCATTGCATGCATGGGATCAGTTAGCTGCATTGGAGGTGCTTAAGATCGAGATACTCTAATAGAGCAGTCACCTATAACATTCATCACCAGGCACTGATCCAGAAATAAATGAAGGTGGGTGGCTACCCAGCCTAGCCCCCATTTTAAGTTGAGAGTCCTGAATGTCTTAATATTTACATCAGGAAGAGCTGACACTGTTATTGCTTGGCTTGTATACAGTGAAGCGCATGCACAGTAGCATGTGCACTGTGCTCTTGTGCAAATATACTGTAATGTCTGATCATGAGTTAACACTAATGATTAGAATAATACATCTGTAACACCTGCATGTGTACATACTGCACATTCCTCTCTTTTGTATGTTAAAAGTTATAGCTATAATATTCCCTGTATGCTTTTTACTACTTAACCAACTTTAAAATTTTACTAATTTTCACCTGTGCACATAGCTATACTGTACCAGTAGGAGATGCAGGCACTGATCCAGAAATAAACCAAGGTGAGTGGCTGGCCCAGATTTTAAGATGAGAGTTTTGAATGTCTTGGTAGTTACATCAGGGAAGAAAGGCTGGCAATATTATCATCTAGCTTGTACAGTAAAGCACATAGCTAGTAGCATACCCTTGTGAACATAATAAGGCCAGGCAAACTTGATTAATTGTGTCTCATCCTTGCCCACATCCCTTTTTACCCCACCGCCTCTAATTTCATTATTGCTGTTATCAATCACGTGCACACGTATTTTGATGTTAGGAAGGCTGGTTATCATTTTACAGCCCAGCAAATGTCACTTGCACCTCAGAAAAGGTGGTAGCTAATACATAAGTAATAGTTCTTAAAAGGGTTTAGTTAACCTTTATAACATATAGTCAGCTTGATTTGGAGTATTTTCTTTACTAATGAATAATGAAAAAAGACCTTCCACCTGCATGGAAATCTGCATTTTTGTGGATGAGAAACTAGTAATCAAGTTTTCCTGGCCTAATGTATTTTGTAATCCCAGTACAGGCTGATCATGAATTAACACCAGTGGTTATAACAAACTGTAATACACCTGTAAACATACTGCACATTCCTCTCTGTCATATGTGATATGTAGGAGATGATAGTTTAGGTTTACTCCATTGAATAACTAAATGTGAACTATCATCTCCTATTGACATGCCTCACAGGAAGAAACATCACCTTACAGGTTATAGCTATAATATTCTCAGTATGTTTTATACTTAGCCAACTTAAAATTTTGAGGTAGTTGCATTAATCCACAGCCTTAAGGTGAATTGCTGCAGACATAAAAGTAAAATTAAGTCAATCCTGAAGCAAACCCCATATTCTCCT
The DNA here is from genome assembly GCF_963678975.1 of Dysidea avara. NCBI lineage: Eukaryota > Metazoa > Porifera > Demospongiae > Dictyoceratida > Dysideidae > Dysidea > Dysidea avara. Next base: position 35,857,679 of record NC_089272.1, read on the forward strand.
TCTGCCTGGTGATAGTTAATACTGCCCATGACCATAGATAAATTCATGCATGTATACTGCTACCATCTACTGTAAGGTTATAGCCAGCTAGCATTGGAATCTGATGCAATGAAGGGATTTATAATTAGTTCATATTGATATAGCGAAAGAGTGTTCATGATCAGTATTATTAAGTTATGCATGTCTGAGTGGCTGCAAGGCCATGCAGGTGGGTGGCTAGCCATCCCATCCACCCCCTCTGGATTAGTCCTTGCGATGATATGTGTAACTGTTTATGACAATACGTACATGGGTATTCCCAGATTAATAAAGAACTGACCAAGGGTCAGAATTAACAAATTAAATTCTGAGCTATATGCAGGAGTTAAAGATAAGACATGTTTTAATGATAGATTTTACATATTGTCTACCATCCTCAAGTCCAGCATAGACTAGCTGGTGATTTCCATCATGTTGCTATAGTTGTTTGTCATAATCAACACTAACAGGCTGGATGAAAGATTCAACCAAACACTGCAGAGCCGATGATGCTTGTGAAGTTTATTGAGCATATAAAAACATACTTGGGAAGAATATCTAAACCAAAACAGCTAAGCTGTAAAAAAAGAGTGCGGCCCCCAAAATGGCCAGGATGAAATAAGATGTGAAATCCAAGGTGGCAGCCAAGAAATGGCTGTGATGGTAGGTTAATGGCAAAAGTTTTAATTACGACAATTTAGGTGAATTTGGTGCCAAATCCTATATAGTGGAGGAGGCAATGCAAATTCACCTGAATTGTCGTAATAAAAATTTTTGCCATTAACCTACCATCACAGCCATTTCTTGGCTGCCACCTTGGATTTCACATCTTTTTTCATCCTGGCCATTTTGGGGGCCGCACTCTTCTTTTTACAGCTTGGTTTAGATATAATTATATGGCAGTCATAACAGTGCCAGATATAGCAGTACACAGGTTAAGATGAAGATGTGCAGCTCAAACACTTACTTGTTCCATATTGTTTAAAAGAGTTCTTTTTGGATGTTCTATAAAGTATTGTGATATTAAACCATACTCCTAAAATAATTATGACCAACACTCATTCATTCTTGTATACCTCTTCCCTTTGCTCTTTCCATCTTTTCACTGTCAATGTGTTAAATTTAATTGCGCCTGTAAGCATTTAGGTCAATTGTAGCTAACGTACAGTTAGAATTTTAGAAGGGAGCTGCTTGCTTGCTTCAACTTCTTAAGTACCTCTTCTCACTCTACCGTTTACCTACTATTGCATATTGACAGTTTTGGTTATATACAGTACACTCCTCATTAGTTGAGCAATATATTTTGTTAGAATTCCGTATATGTGACTCAGTATTGTGTCAGACAACAAATTAAGCCAACATGGATGTCCCCTCATTAACATAGACAATGTATAGGGTCTACATGTTAATGTGTTGAGATTATCAAACAATTATGTATTTAATCACAACAAACTAAAAACAGTAGTTTAAATTTCTTTGAAAAGAAATTTGAACCTTTACCATTATAATTATCCTATGGCATGTGCTCAATTATATGAGATGTAGCTACATGTGTTATGTTGCATTTCTGTGAACTAGCTACATAATTATATTAACCCAGTGCCAGCATAGTACTGTGGTAGCTATTAGTACATACACACAAATAAAATAGTATAACTTACACATATCTAGCTGATCATTAATAGTTACTTCCATTAAATTTTAATAAATACACAATCCTTTTAGTTTGTTGTAAAATTCCAATCATATTACAAAAATAAGTGTGTAGCTACACACGTATGTGTACAAGTGTTAGGATAATATTACAATCAAAAGTAGTACAAGTAAAGTAGAAATGTGTAAATACATTACATGTTGTGCCAACCAGTTAAAAATGTGTTTTGTATGTCAGTTACATTTAACTGGCCTAATTTTCATTTCTATGAAGCTAAGAGGTTGCCATTTGCTATTATTAACATACAATGCATATTGGTTTTTGTACTGATGGTTGAGCATTATGTTGGAACATGCATTGTACCACCATCCACCAGCTTTACCTATATTATCCACTGCACAATTATTACTCCACTGATCATTGTCCCTATCTTTGGTGGTGAACTTCATGCCATTAATAGAGTAAGTGCTAAATGGATCATCAGTCACTCCACTAAATCCTGATATAGTTAATTTGTATTGTTCTGCAGCTGACCCTACTCTAAAGTTACTATATGACAGATAACCTTTTGTTCCACTGGTAGGTGTGTAGTCAATACGTAGCTCCCACTGTCCTTGATTAGTAAGACAATGGATGGCACGTAAGCCGTACCAAAATTCTCCAATCAGGCTACCAAATCCATCTTCATAATCTACCCAGTCTCTGTAAAAGTCAACACTTCCATCTTGTCTTCTTTGAATGACTAACCATCCTCCTCCATTAGTGACAGCATCGCAATATCCTTCAGCTACCAGTTCACAATCTCCACAGAAATTGCTAATGTTATACACACGAGATCTGACTGGTATATTAGAGAATTTGAAACTGTTTCCTTTTACTACCTCACAACAACTTCCATTAACAGATGTCACAACAGGACAACTTTCAACCACCATCATTGATAGTACAGCAATTGTTATAATCATCATAGTAGGAGCCATTGTAGTCTTGTCCAGTCTGATGAAGTCTTCTTTGATTGATCACTTAACTGAAATGTTCATATGGTCAGGTCTTGTATAGGACACTAAAAGTAGTAAGTCACTTATGGACATTTCCATATTTGGTGAACATCACACTGTCATTACCATATAAGTTCAGCAATATGTCATCTGTAATTGACATTAATGTGCTATCATGTGCAGATGTTCAGTCATTACATGCACACACATCCTCAATTTGAGGTTGGTGCATAAGTAAATAAATTTTAAAATATCCTTATATGGAAGTAAGAGTTAATCAGCACACATCTATGAATGTGATATATACCACAAACCACTGCACCCTACTCATTCTCCTCTACCACCTAATACGGACCTACTGACTGCTTTGTACAAGTATGGGATACTTACTATGGGTGGTGAAAGATAGAAATTAGATTGTCTTGTAAACAGGTGCATGTTCACTTGTGCTGGACATTCTGAAAAACACATCAAACTGTGTAATGGTACATTTCTGCTATAACCATACCCCAAAGCACTGAATTAATGTTACTGGGTTCAGTGTGCTAACTTTGTTGTACTATGTAGCTATTTTCATGTGGTATACACAGATATGTACCTTGTATAAAAAAGCTGCATTTGAATAAATGTATGTCTCAATTATGAGGAAGCACACTTGGAGAATAAACACTAGGGATGCGGCGATTATGCCGGCATAATTTCGAGCATAATAGATATGTGTGGGAATCAGGAATTATGCTAGCATTTTGACGTGATTATAAAGCTTTAACAGTAGGAAAATCTGCAGATTGCACAATTCCGTTAAGAAAGATCGAAATACTCTAATAGAGCAGTCAGAAACTCTAATAGAACAGTCACTGAATATTATTTACTCTAATAAAGCAGTCATATTGAAACGAAATACTCTAATACAGCAACCAGCTAAAGAATTCAAGGAAACATATAAGCATCAATGAAATGGTCTGATACAGCAATAAACTGGCATTACTAGCCAATTATGGTGGCATAATTTTGGGAATAATGGGCAATTCTCAAAAGCATAATAGGTGATTTTTTTAGCACTGCTTAAAAGCATAATGCTCATTTTTTGGAGCATAATAGCCTCATGCCTAATAAACACCTGATCTCAAATAGCTAGATTCTTTCCCTTACTGTTATTGTTCTTCAACTTAGTTTAGAGCCCTCTGAGGGATGAAACTGTTATGAGTGATCACATGAGTAGTATCTGGTCTTAAATAAAGACCTTATTCATCTGCTGCCTGGTCAAAAATTCTGCTAAGGAAATAAAAGATACAAGGAAGCAGTTTATTACAGTATGTATGTAGATTCTATTATGCTCTGTGTATTCTTTCTATTATTCTCAAAATTATGATTGCTATTCCTTGCAGCTGAAAACTTAAGCATGGTAGTCATATAGGTTACTGGACTCTAAGTTGACTACTTTATTAGTTTAGATGACTGCTCTATTAGTGTATCTCAATCTTTCAATTATTGTTAAGCTTGCACTATTTCAATGGTGTATATTTTTGCATTACACTGTAAACAAACCTGTACAAATTAGTCCTAGAACTTGTCCAGTCTTTCAAACAAATTCTTAATTCTTTTACCTGTTATTGTTGGAATTATTCACTACTAGACACAATATGAAATTCCCATGATGGATCCATCAATTCACCATGAAATTTCATGGGAATTTCATGGATTGAACCCCATGAAATTTAATGTTTCCTGGTCACCCAACCAATGGTATGTCCATGAAATATTTGTGCCATGAAAAATGAACCCATAAAATTTTGATGCCATGAAATATTTTCAGGTGCCATGAAAAGGACATGAATATGTTATGAAATAATTACAGCACTGTGCTAAGCTTTTATTCTTCAAATTAATGTGCTACAATTGTATAAAGCTACATTTTACACTGCAAAAAAATGTTCACCTTTCCTTATGTTACTTTCTTTAGAAAGATGTAGGAAATTCTTTGTTTCCATACATTTTATATAATGTATTTTCAACATTCTGGAAAAATGATCTATTCATTACTTTCCAAGGTTTGAAAGGGCCATATTTCTTAATACTTCCAAATAGGAATGAGTTGGAAATGTATAATGTATTGCTGGAAATATCTGTGAAGTAGTAGATAAGATAGTTTTCCACATTTCCATAATTTTAGCACAGTGGTGCAAAAAAACACCAGGCTAGTAATGTAGCATTGGTGATGCTTTCTTGCCCACAATGATAAATTTATGAGCACTACAGCTTACAATGAAGTAGCTAAGAACTGCACCTGGACATCAAGACACAGTGACAATTGCCATATCAGCAAAAAACACACAATTTTTTCAAGTAATATTAATGGTGTTGCAAAAGAGGCGTTTCATGGGACCCTTTGACCAGCTCTTCCCCAGTACAGTTTAAACATGACCAAGAATTAAAGTGCCATTGATAAGCAACAATACATTGAATTTTCCACACACACACATACACACACACACACACACACACACACACACACACACACACACACACACACACACACACATACACACACACACACACACACACACACACACACACACACACACACACACAAAGCCATTGGCCAATGCTAGCATGGTTGTGCCTACCTTATACCAGTACTGGGACACCAGTGTGCTTTAACTGCAAAGCCATCATTAATGAGTCATTAACAGGGAATGCAAAAACCATTAACCAAATGTGACCTGCTGAGCAAAAACCCTAATTGTTTGCATAATTCATTGGGTAAAAAACATGCACTACATAAATAATTGTATGTATGCTTTAAGGGTACTAGGACCTTTTTATCCCAGACAAATGTTGTTCTTTTTACCTTTGATACAGGAATAAAGGAAGCTACAGGAATCTAAGCTACTGCTCCAAAGATTGACCTAACTTTCTACTATACAATGACTGAAGTATACAAAATTGTACCTTGTTTCATTCACCTGCTATAGTCTCTCAAAGTTAACCCATACATTTTTCTTATTCCGAGATACTGGTTGCTTGCATAGACATCAAATTCACTGTGAAAATTCTTCAACAGACTTGTGGGAACTTAGTGCATGGATTTGTCTTCTTTCTTGAGTTATGAAATAAACAGTGAGTACCTGCGAGTGAACTTTGACTTCTGGGCCTTGCAAGTTCGTTCAGGATCACAACAATTATAATTGAAATTTATGATGATCCACTAAAAGTTTGGTAGAGATCCGACCATTGTATATTCCAGAATATGCAGTGTAGAACTTGCACATGCCAACAAATTCCAATAAACCACAAATGGCAACTCATCAAACAACAAGTTATAGTTGAAGCCCTGAACAAAAGAAAAGCTATTGTTCCATTTTTTACACACTAGGACACCTTCCTGTTACTTGTGGAGTCATCAAGCCTGCTCTTTGATAGGTACCTCCTTGCTACGCACAGTTGGTATCTTGTAATGGGTGATAAATCCAGCTGGAACATTGTTACTACTAAACCCTAAATGCAGGTGTACAATCACAAATATAACTTACCAGCATACACTGTCACTCAAGAAAATACAGCAGGAATGTGTCTTGGCTACAAACTCAAACTGCATGTGTTCAATTCACACTTACTTTCTGGCTAATTTACTGTATTGTCACTTGGGAGCCCTGATGATCATTTTAATGGTGGTTTTTTTTTTCAAAACAAAACTGGCTGTTTCTTGGCCAATTTCTTTGGCACAAAACACAACACAGATACCTCTAGTATGAATCTAGTATTCAAGTAAGTATGTGCAATATTGCAATAGAAGAAGCCATGGAATGTTAATTGGATAATAAATTAGCTATTGCATAATCACTGGAATACTACTGCCTTCTGGAAAAAGCTATTATTTGGCCTATGCTTTGCTGCAAGTCTATGAAACTAGTTTCATTAATGAAGTTATGGTCTAGGGATAAATGACAAGGTCAATCAGAGCCTTTCGCATTACTTGTATGGGTGACTCAACACTATCCTCTTAAAGTGTTACTGCAGTGTGTACTAACAACTAGTCATCAAGTACCTGTAGTTCATCCTAAACTATGACTTTTGATAAAATTCAATCTTTATTACTACTGACACTCACATTAGCATTGCCACAGACCACACAGGATAGCAGTTTAAACCAAAATCGATTATCAAAATAAGTTACAGACCCCAGCAAAGTATCTAGTAACCGGGCAAAGTATCTAGTAACAGAATGGGAGTATTGACCTTTACTGCACTGTCATTAAGGATTGATTACTGATTACGGCTTATAGAATTGTTATAAGCCTTATGTTATCTTGTACTGTTACGTGTGTTTTCTTGTACCTTGTAACTGTCCAGTCAGCAAGCTATTATTATCCCAACAATTTAAGCCTATTACCAGCTGATACACAACACAACAAATTACATAATAAATATTATTGATGAATGCCCCAGTTCATGGTGAATAGAATGATACAGTGAGACTTATGATAGATTAAATGAGTACCTGTAATATTTCTTTCCGTATGGACACTGTACAAATCAATTGTTTGCTCTTCTTGTTCTCTATTGCTATAACTCTGAAAGCACTTACCAAATAAAGCCAAAATTTTAACAACCCATCGATTATTCTGTCTATGCAACAAAGATTCATGAAAAGTTTGAGAGAAATGCACACTGGTCAGGTTTTCACTCAACGGTTCACAAATTAGTGAAGAGGTGATAAATTGTCACTTATTAGCATTAAACATATACATGAAGATTTCATAACAACATACGGAATATAACCAGATAAAATCACTGAGTGATGTATCTATCATCTCTAGTCTGTTCACAGAATAAAGCCTTGACCTTATCAACCCCAAACAGTTTCTATCACCAGTAGAGGTAGTAAAGATAAACTTGATTGTACTTGACTCAGTGACTTTGGTATATTGGTATATTGGAAATTCCACTCTCTCCCTGTTATGAACTCTTGGTCAAATTACTTACAATCAAGAGCCCATAATACAGATATAATCAAACTAACTAACAGGCTACAGATATAGCCAGCAGGTATGGGACGTGGTGGTCACTTTTGGATGGCTTCTGGTAGTTTCAGTGACTCCATTCTGAGAAGAAAACTAGCCAGTAGAGTTACCTTGCACATAGTTTCACTTACTGGTATTAGATAAAATTTGTGCCTGCCATTCTTTAGATTGCTTCTGGCAGACTGAATGGACCTGCTGCTTTCTGATAAGAAAACTATGTTTTCAATTTTCAGCCAGCACCTAGTGCATGAGTTAAGTAATGTAGCTACTTACTTTTGAATGTATTTTCACTTACTCTTATGTGTAGCTCATAACATAATTCAGTATATCACTTGGACAACAGCAACCAACAGGATTGTTGTGGTCATGTCTGGAGATGGCTTCAGTGACTCCAAGGCCTTGTTGTTGTCTCAGCAGAGAACTAATGAAGACTACGTACCTATGTATAGTTATAAAACATTACGTTTTACAAATTTAATTCTGTTCGGCTTATTTATCTGTACATGTATTTGATTACACATGATAATACCTACATTGAACAACATAATGCGTCAGTTCATTTCTGCATACGTGTTCAGAAGATTGTTTGTATGGTTGCTGGATAAAGCCACAAAGTCCATCAATATATTAACCACTAATTTAGGGTGGTCTACAGTTCATACAGTTCCAATCAGTATGATATCCAACACTGTAAAATGATCACTACCTCAATCAGTTACATGATACTGTTAATATCACAACTTCTACAACTTCTGTTTGGCTTTTCATGGAAACTCAAAAGGATATAGCAATTATTTTTTTAGGATACAAAATTTGTGTGCGTATGTGTGTGTGTGTGTGTGTGTGTGTGTGTGTGTGTGTGTGTGTGTGTGTGTGTGATCATAAAATACAAATTTTGAGTAATTGTATTTGTAGTTTAGAAACTGGATGTATTTGTATTTGTAATTAAATACTTCCTAATTACTTACAATTACTACAAATACTTTTACCAAAATGGGATTGTAATATTAACTGAATCTTTGATCATAAGTTATTTCATTTGATATCAGGAGTCAGAGCGTCCAACCAAGGAAATGACATTTTCAATGATTTGACAGATAAGGTGGTATCTCCTAATACTATTATTGCTTCCAATGACATCAGTTCAATGGTTGAATAATATTTACTGCCACCATGCTTACCACAAGAGAAGGATCCACTTATGCTTTGGAAACTAAATATTCTCTGTTGACTAAACAAACTACTGTAGCAATCCAAATTTTGTGTGCACCAGCTTTGTATGCACCCACTTCTTAGTATTGCACAGAAAATATTTTAATCCGAGAGATGCAGGCAATCCAAGAGATGCAAGCTAATGGATAAAAGATTGATGTTTAGTGGATGCAATCAATAGCACACAACACACATACACCTCTGTACATACATAGAGCTACGTAGTATATTGCCTTCAGTTTAATAACTGTATATAGTAACTATGAAATTATGTGTATAAATTAGAACATATTCCAAACTAAATAAGAAATCATAATTTTGAGGTAAAGTGCTGGAAGGAATTTTACACTTGTGTAGGAAGCATGATTCCTACACGTGTAGGAAGCATGGTTCCTACATGTGTAGTGCTTTATTGAGAATTTTTGCAGACATTTGTAGGAAATATTCCCACACTGTTGAACTTTGTAAGAAAGATTCCTGCACTTGGCACAAAGTGTAAGACTCTTCTTGCAGTGTAGGAATATTTCCTACAAAATTTCTTAATGCTGCCCTACACGTGTAGGAACCATGCTTCTTACACAAGGGTAAAATTTGGTACATCACAGAAAATTTGCTGTGTTTTTGAGAAAAAATTGCCACAACTTAAAGTTTTGGTTTCTTATTTAGTTTGGAATATGTTTTAGAAAATAACATGTGTACAGTTTAGATAGACAATTAAGTGGCTGAGTCACTATAAGTATTTAAAATTGTAATGAAATACTTTAAAAAGTATTTGTATTTGTAGTTAAATGCTGTCCTGACAAAAGTATTTGTAATATAATTTTTATTTGGAAAATTTCTAGTATTTGTATTTGTAATTAAAATACTATGCACTGTATTTGACCCCACATCTAATGTGTGTCTGTGTCTGTATGTGAGTGTCTGTGTGTCTGTGTGCGTCTGTGCGTGTGTGTGTGTGTGCGTGTGTGTGTGTGTGCGTGTGTGTGTGTGTGTGTGTGTGTGTGTGTGTGTGTGTGTGTGTGTGTGTGTGTGTGTGTGTGTGTGTGTGTGTGATATGGCATCACTAATATCTAATTAGTGTCAGACAAACCACTAATTAGTCATTAAATCAGTTTCAACATCAACCAAACAGTGGTGATCAGTCACTATGGTGTACTAACATACTCATCTTTAATGGCACTTAGTACAAACCTGTAGTTGAACAGCAACAGTAGAACTAGTAATGTATTTGGGTGCCTCTTAAGTTATGACACTAAGCTGTGATGCTAGGCAACTTTCACACTAAATCCTGTAAGTATTGTACACACTATTACTATGTGTTAGTATTCAATAACTGCTAACAATGATGTCTATACTCCACACACTTAATAAACACCAAGATAGTTTCCATTAAGATCTAGGAATTACAAAGCAAAAACCAAAACAACTGTAAATGGTTGAGATTCTCTAATAGAACACTCACCACGGGATAAAAAGGTACATGAAAACATTGGGTAAAACTTACCAACGTTCGAACCAGGGATCTCTATACAAACCCAAATCCTTAACCACTGAGCTGCTGCCATCATGGTCAATATTTGTAGCATATTATACTTTATAAATGAAAATTCTATATTGGCATGTTACCACCATCTGTTCAGTGCCAAAGTAGAAAGTGTCCAATGCATAGCTATGTTGTAATAGCTACCATCATTCTTCTTGTACCACTTTTTATCACTGGAAGCCTACTTCATTTTAAAAGTATTTTGCACTAGTATTAAATTTTATTTAGCCATCATCAGTTGAGTCAGTTGATTTCTGCATATGTGTTCAGAGGATTGTTTGTATGGTTGCTGGATAAAGCCACAAAGTCCATTAATATATTAACCACTAATTTAGGATGGTCTACAGTTCATGCAATTCCAATCAATATGATAGCCAACACTGTAAAATGATCACTACCTCGGCTTTTCATGGAAACTCAAAAGGATATAACAATTTATTATTTTTATGATACAAAATTTGTTTAAACTACTGTTCTTGTATATCCAGACCTCTTGACTCCATGTTCGGGATGTCACAATTATGTTGACCTAATTTTGGGTATAATAGGTACCATATTATTTATTATTTTTACTCGATTTGTGCCCCAGGGTTCCTACTCACTTTTTCTACACAAGACCTTTCTTTTACTCAAGTCCTTGTAGCACAACCATGTAACCCCTTGTAATACATGGTCAATTTACTAACTAATATCCAGCATTTCGATTATGTGAAAGCCATTTAGGACAATGCCCTCCTTAAATCTAGATGGAGATTAATACTAAAGGTATGAGAGCACTAGTAAAGAGTAATTATAAATCAAAAATTGAGTAAATACAGAATGTGTGGGAATCAGAAATTATGCTGGCATTTTGAGATGATCATAAAGCTTTAACAGTAGGAAAATCTGCAAGTTGCACCACTGCTTGAAGGTTCTTAGTTTACTAATTTGTTAAGATGCCCTACTGTAGTTATACTGATAGTAAAGTGTCAGTAAACTTAAGTATATGGAACATAATTATTTTACTAAGTTTTAAACTCTCAGTAAAACATCAGTGAATGCGGGTTTACTGAAAAACTACTAAAATAACAAACAATTAATTGTTCCATATACTGGGGATATACCACTCTAGTAAACTAAGATACTTCAAGCAGTGCACAACTCTGTTAAAAAGATCAAGATACTCTAATAGAGCAGTCAGAAATTCTAATAGAACTATACATTCACACAATATTACTACTCTATAAATAAGTCACATTGACATGAAATACTCTAATATAATAATCATCTAATAGAATCTAATGTACCCATGGCTGAATTAGAGATTAAATGTCCACTAGTATATCTGATGGACATGTAGGTGACCTTCCATATTTCCCTACTTTTTCTGTGCTCCCTAATAGAATTTTAAAATTCCTTGTTTGTTTCAATATTATTATAACTGGTGAACCCACAACATACCACATCAAATTAATGGCGCAATAGACCTAATGTTTTCATCTGAACGCATGCCCCATTTTCACATTTATAATGAGAATTGTCCATATTTCATAGTAGCTAGACTGAATGCAGAGACCCTTCTCATTTTGTTCTTTGTTTGTATATAACACTTAAACACAAAGTGAAATGACCACTTCACTTCCATTGTAGCTATAATATACTTGATTTCTGTATAACTGTATCCAGAGATGTGTGTACTGCCACTGATAAGAGCCACTAAGTCATTGAAACTGATAACCACTAATATACGGTAATACAATTATATTCAATCCCAACCAAAAACAGCTTATAGCTGTAAAAAAAGTGCGCGTCCAAGTAAAGCAGAGTTAACTGCGACAAAAAGTAATGATATCATAATGCGGCCATGTGCGAGGTGTGCAAGTTGTAAAATTAATATTAGCTAATCAGATAATACAATGTTATTGTTAATGTTAATGAGAACTATGTGATGCTGCTAGTTTTTAAGTGTGTGAGCATCTTCATAAATGCCACATAAATTTAATTCTCAATAAAGCAATGTGTATAGATTCTCTGATAGTAATAAATAGTTTGAGTTTGGCTGCCTTTCCTGTATACAGCAATGCTACGAACAAAGGAAAGGTGGCCAAACTCAAACTATTTATTACTATCAGAGAATCTATACACATTGCTTTATTGAGAATTAATTTTATGTGGCATTTATGAAGATGCTCAGCAGCATCACATAGTTCTCATTAACACTTTAACAATAACATTGTATTATCTGATTAGCTAATATTAATTTTACAACTTGCACACCTCGCACATGGCCGCATTATGATATCATTACTTTTTGTCACAGTTAACTCTGCTTTACTTGGACGCGCACTTTTTTTACAGCTATAAGCTGTTTTTGGATGGGATTTCAATACTTTTTGTTAGAATAAGCAATGCACTGTTGATAACAGTAGGTGAGTTTCCATGGTTTTGACAGAAACCCCAGAGTACAGTGACAGAACATTAAAATATAACTGTGATTTTAGTGGCCAGGGCCGCCCACATTGGGGGTAACTGGGGTATTTTCCCCCTACCACAGCCCGAAAGGGGCCACTTGAATACCTGTTTAAAGAAAGATTGATATATTCTAATAGAGCAGTCAGGATCTAGACCCTTCCTTGCCCCTGGGCCCCTCTTTAACTCTTTTCCCTGGGCCCTCTAACTTCTCTGGACGGCCCTGTTAGTGGCATGCAACTGCAGTCAACTAACACCCATTTTAACTAGTAAACCCTTAACAACACTTTGCCTTTCATCTTGTACTGCATTGAAACGATCAAGATACTCTATTAGAGCAGTCACAAAACAGCTGTAACACAACAATCAATATTTTGCATAGTTACAACTTCTGCTTAGCATCGGATTGTATAGTTTAAATTACTAGCTACTTACAGACTTTACAATATAAAAATATGGCACTTGTAGAAATGTGACTGTTCTATTAGATTATCTCGATCTACTTCAAGCATTGACTAATTCAAGTGAGATTTTGTGAAATGAAATGAGAATAGTAAAGAAAAGGCAAGTATATGTACAGAGACAATAGAGGGGCGCGTAATTATGTCCTGTTGTAAATAAACGCCTTTAAAATTTATATTACTACTAATTAAACGCACCAGAATAGGCTTGTGTGGCTGTTGTCTCCAAGGTTGTCTCATTACTTGTCTTTTCGTGCTGAAGGGATTTAGTCGCAATTGGTGAGTTTAACTATACATGTATTTGTGTTGTAAAACTTAATTGTAAAAAGGCGATTAGCACATATCATGATAAACATGTATTTGTCACAGTAGAGTCTCTCACGAAGTCACGATTATTACGAGACATTGGACCAGGGTAAACAATTTACTGCTATATTTAGAGGTTGTAGCGTTTGTATATCTTAGTGTCTTAATAAATAATCCCCCATGATGACTAATCACTAATAGTACAGTGAAAACTGGTCATTATTCAGGCCGTAGGGACAAAATTTTCTGACCTTGCCTTTTAAAGAGATGGCTGCATTATGCGGCCTTAAAAAAAGGTAAGAAGCATGCTGTTCTAACTGGCTATAGAGATGGATTTAGTGTATGACAGCGTATGAGACAGTGAGTGCTGGCAGCAAGGGGGCAGCCAATCTGTTAGAGCACCAAAAGCACTGCTTCAGACATAGGCAGTTGACTGTCAGCCCCAAGTGTAAAAAGTTTCACTATTGGTCCTTATAAGCTCCTGATGAAGAAAGTGATGAAGTCATTATCCATAGGATATATTTTTCAGAGTATCCATTTCAGTTCTACAATATAGTAGCCAAGCATAAGATGAACATAACACAGCATTCCAGTAGTTTAGTGGTGACCACAACACTGCCTGAGTTAAACTGTGGTGAGATTTGAGACTACCAGAAGTCCTGGAATGTCTTCAACACATGAAATACCAAATATCTAATGCCTGGCTTTCATCCACAGTGGACCTGTCTTGGTGGCCACTTGTACAGAAGGGAAACAGCTGCCACACAGTCTTGCGAGCGAAACAGCTAGTTGCCACACCCCTTAATTATCAATTGGTGAAATCTTTAGCAAAATTGTGTGTGCGAGCAAGTGCAATGTGGCAGTGCCGTGTATATGGTTGCTGCCTAGCAGTGACACATCACGAGTATTGAAATCACAATGCGTTACTGTATCATCCATCTAAATACAATCTCTGAATGTGTCATTTTGTGTAGAGAGCAATCTTCCACAAGAAGTGACCTGCAGGTTTCAGTGTATATTGTTAACCATTAATATTGTTCACAATATTGTGAACTATATGTACAGTGAAACCTCGCTTAGTGGCCACCTCTTTAATAAGACCACCTCATTATATTGGCCACCTCTAGTAGGTCCCAAATATAGCTAAGCATTACTTATGACCTCATTAATAAGGCCACCTTGTTATTCAGGCCAAATTTTTTGGTCCCACAGCCTGCCATATTAGTGAGGTTTCATTGTACTTATGTGAATTTTTATTTTTTGCTGATGGGCACTATGAAGCATTGTTGACTGGTACGTGTATAATGTGGTGACTTGAAATGCTAAAACAGTACGTAGCATGTCTTGTATGTACATGTAATGTGTTGTAATGTGTCCACACATCCACACATCTTAGAAATAAATATAATTGTATTCTCTATAAATAGTCAGTTCCATTGTGCCACTGGGTCATAAGTTGGTTGAGTATGGATCATCCAGGGCACTTGAGTCACATTTTGTCCTGGCCAAGTGGATCTCATCCACTGACAGAATATACAGGATCAGATCACGTGTATAAATTACGGTGGAACTTGTTTATTGCCACCTTCACTCATTCAGCAGGTAACAGTGTATAAATTCTCAATTGGAATTGGCTTTTCAAGAGTGGTTGTCTTTCTATACTAGTAGCCATTAAGACAGGTTGTACTGATAGAGTGTACATACTAGAGATGCAACAATATCCTCCACTTAGTGTCGTTTGATAGTGATGCAATGGAGACTATGTATTATTGCATTTAAATACTATACTATTATATTGCAACTCTAGCATGTATTTATAACAGGAATGTTTGTTAACTGTTTAGACATACTGGAGCCACACCCACTCATCTGGATTCTACAAATGGAGTCATACCAACTTGTTGTCATCATACTCACTCGTTACTCCCATTGTGTTTGGATGAATATACATGCCGTCATGTGAGACTTGCTACCATGGCGGGCCACTGAAAAACATTTGCATAGCAGTTATATTACAGTCATTATTGTACAATTCTTACATTATTGTTGTGAAAAGTGTTTGGTATTCATATGTCTCCTCTGTATGTTGTAATTACATGTGTAATTTTGTGTGGGGGTGCTATAAAATGCAATAATGCATGGTGACAATTGTAATAGGCGATTTTGCACACTTCCTTTTAAGCTAGCTACAGCTACATGTGCTAATTATTCACAGCTTGTGTCAACAACTGGTAACCGCAGTTGTACTCTTCTGTCATTCTTTAAGCCGCGCCCTTAGAGGACAACTTATGTGGGGGCGACTAATTTCAAAATGAAGGATGGTATGCAGCACCATAGATTATATCTATGGACTATAATCTATGGCAGCACACTTCTTGGTGGCTATATGTACTGATTAACTACATAGAGCGCCATTTCATCAATACCCAGTGACCGCAGTTGTGCTCTGCGTCATTCTTTAAATTCCGAGTAAAATTCTTAGAGAGCAAATGACGTGGGGGCGACTAAATTCAAATTTCAAACTAGCCATTCTCGAAAACAAATGTTTCAATTTGAACGAAACTTTTAGAACAGTTTAAAGACACATTTCCCTACATGCCAAGCGAGTATTGCGGAAAACAACAATCTGGGATTTGTATTTGGCCTCTAGGTCGACTGAGGACAACTGAAACTTCGTTTGGTGCTGAAATCACGACTGTAGGGTAATCATGTATGGTGAAATCGATGATGTGAATCTTGAGGTGATTGAGTGAATACTGAAGCGATAACAGGGCGATCAATGTTCGGAATGCACAAAGGAACGCAAGGCATACACCTGCGGTTGCGTCTAACCGCATGCGATAAAAAAAAAAATGAAACTTCCCCTTTGATGTCGGCAACCTCTATCACGAAACAATCGGCATGGATTTGCTTCACTGCTTGTTTGGTAGTTACTAGTGACACGATGAGTTCAACTCCAGAGTTTCAGAGGGATAGCGTAAGTGACGGGTGGATTACAGGAAGGCCGAATTTGACAACGTTAGTTCTTGTAAAATCCTCACGTAGTGGTCGCGTCATTTATTGTCTGCGGCGCGCGTTTCTGCTCTACTGGCCGCGCGACTCACTACCGTGAGTCTTGATATCATTATGTATATGGTAGTTAAGAAACATTGCATCACTACCTCAGTCAGTTAAATTATATTATTAGCATTTCAACTTCTACAGCTTTTGTTTGGATTTTCTTGGAACCTCAAAGGATATGGTAATTTACTTTTAGGATAAAAAAGTTTTCCATCCCAAATTTATACCTGACCTATTAACTTGTAATTTATGCTGTGCCCTGTATATGAAAACTAGTTACTGTTGATAAATCAGTCGAGTGTCGACTCTACCTGTCTCCATCAATGTATATAATATCACTTCCTTTACTATCAAAGACTACTTCTCAACTTGAGGAACAACTACTCACTTATACTTATATAAGAAACACTGTCACATAGCAAATGCACACTAGTCTGGGATATCCCAGAAGCAGAATCACTATGGGTGGACAACTTATTAACCACTAATATTGGTGGTCTACATGGTTTCAATGAAAATGGTAATTCATTAAGACTGTAAATGATCACTACCTCAATCAGTTACATTATTATAACTTCTGCAACTTCTGCTCAGAAATCAACAAATCCTTTTAAGCACACAATATAATTATAATTTCTACAACTTTTCATGGAAATTCAAAAGGTAATCACAACAAATCTTTAGGACAACATTTGTATAGGCTACTTCATTTCCCACACCTCTGAGCTCCATGTTGCAATTGTATTACCATAGCATCACAGCTGAGCATCACAAATTAAGAAACACCCAAATACATTACTAGTTCTACTGTGGCTGTTCAATTGTACCCAAGGCCATTAAAGATAGCACACCATATTAATTACGTTAATTGTAGACCACCATAAATTAGTGGTTACTTAATTTCTCTAACTTAGTGACTCTTACCAGTAGCAGCACACACAAGTCTCTGAATACAGTTATACAGGAGTTAAGTATACTTTATAAAACATAACAAGTAAGTGACCATTTCGCTCTGTTTTCAACCATGTTCAACCTGTTAGCAGTGTTACAAACAAAGAACAAAACAAGAAGAGTCTCTGCACTCAATCCAGTTACTATGGATATATAGACAATTCAGAAAGATGCACCTTTGCATTGTCAGCAAAAGGAAATGAGACTAAAATGGTAAGTACACGATGCGTGCATTTTACATACTATGGTAAACCGCCAAAAGGCACATGTCAGGCCAAAAAATAATGATATCTAATGGTGAAATTATCAAGCCAGTAGCATTAGTCATTCAACTTGTCTGAAGGTATCAGTAGTTATATAATCAGTATAAAATGCTATTTAGTAAAAATATATATTCCATAGCAACTTATTAGATACATTTTTTCCATCCTGAAAACAATTTTGGGCTTGCTTCTACCTAACCAATGCTTTTAAGATGCCATGATGATGTTGTGAGACTGTACATTTTTTGGTCAATAATTTTTTTTTTGTGAGAAATTGTAACCTTTGTGATCTCTACTACTCTACTGTATAATACCAGATAACTCTTCCACTGTGATGTTATATAACTGGTAGAAGACTTTGAGATGGGTCAGGTATCTCTTGGTGACAACATGGAGCTTAGAGGTATGTGGAGCACTGAGGTAACTTGCACAAACATCATGTCCACTTTTGAGTTTTCAAAATCCAAACAGAAGTTGAGTTATACATTGATACAGATGTATGTATCCTATAATGTTACTGACTGTGTTTCATAATTGCCATATTTATTGAGACTACATAAATTAGTAGTTAATAAGTTTTACTGACTTCGTGGCTTTCACTACTGGCAGCACACAGTAAGTATACAGATAAACAGATCAATAAGAGGGCAGGGATGGAGTTCCAACCACAGAACCACTGAGCTATAATGGTACACCATAACAGGTTGTGCCATGTCAGTAACTAATTAGTCTAATCCTACGTTCTGCAACACAAGCTGTCGAAAACTTAATCGCAGGTATTGCATGTGTATGTCAAAGAATCTGATCAACAGAATTTCAATATCAATTGGTTTTTGGCACAGCTATCCACACATACAACATTTTAGTGAGCACATACTGTAGCATGTTAGCTTATCATCATTTATAAATGGATAAGCGCTATGAGAAGATTATGCCTGGGTCCAAAAGTGGAGACTATAGCATACACAATAATGGATATATTTACATGTGTAAAAATGTATTTCAAAATGTCCTTGTGTCCACACTATGTCCCTCCTGTATTGCATGGCTTACTACAGGATATGGATCTCAATTTCTAAGCAGGTTATATATCATCTTGCAAGTGGGAAAATGTGCAAGCATATCAATGATGTATATGTAATTGTGTGTTTAGTGTGTGTACACTTGTCTAGAGAGTGTGTGTGTACACTTGTCTAGAGTGTGTGTGTGTGTGTGCGTGCGTGTGTGTGTGTGTGTGTGTGTGTGTGTGTGTGTGTGTGTGTGTGTGTGTGTGTGTGTGTGTGTGTGTGTGCATACGTGCATGCATACATGTGTGTCTGTGTTTGTCTGTTTGTGTGTGTGGTATAAGTACAGTATTAGTGATATGCCATCTAGCTAGTGTTAGTCAGACAAACCACTAATTATAGATAAAAATAACATTATTTCAAATAACAACTTAACAGTCTGGTACCAGGTGTGTATAATGGCATTTCATCTTAAAACCGTTGTCTCACTATTGTGTTAGGATCCTATAAGGAATGCTTATGTGCCAGCATGTGTTATCTAGATTTTGACAAACAGATAATTGCTGGAAGCAATCCGGATATAGGCATACAACCTAGCTAGCACCTGTAATGAGATTTTGCCATGCAGCCTGTCCAATATCAACAACATCTAGTAACTGTCAGTCATCCTGAGGCTGTAGATGCATCATTCCAAAGCTCTGTGGCTGAGTCACTGTCTTATATATGCTTTGTAAAATTTTTACCTTTGTCAAAGTAGTTAGTTAATTAGTTAGGCCATACCTATTTGATTTTATGTTGCGTGGCCCAACCAATTTCATTTTTCTTGAAATAAAATTAGTTTGAAAATCGTGTGCGGATCATGTGTTCTTAATACAACACGGCTTCAACATCATTGTGTTGTATATAGTCAAAAAGAGACCATTGAAGATTGTCCAATACTCTAAAATTGTACAGATACAATAGGAAAGCTCTTTTGGAGATTTTTAAAACTCATTCAAATCTGATGCTACTAGAAGAGTATTTATTGAAAGTGGAAATTTCACAGTGACCAGTTTTCGAATGCTCACGAGGTTAGTATAATCTAATCCAAAACAGCCAAGCTGTAAAAAAAAGTGTGCAGCCCTCAAAAAGGCTATGGTGAAAAAAGATGTGAAATCCAAGGTGGCGGCCAAGAAATGGCTGTGATGGTACGTAGGTTAATGGTAAAAATTTTAATAACGCCAATTCAGGTGAATTTTTGTTCCGCTTGGTCAATTGGCACAAAATTCACCTGAATTGTCGTTATTAAAATTTTTAACATTAACCTACCATCACAGCCATTTCTTGGCCGCCACCTTGGATTTTACATCTTTTTTCACCATAGCTAGAGTCTGCAACGCGAAAAATCGATATCCTCCAATCAACTACCTAACTATTGTCATGTGTTAGGCTAAGTGTAACTTGAATAACACCAGCGTGGCAGCCAAGTTTGTCACTTTCTTCTGGTAGAAAACGATACAAATGTCTTAAAATCACGTGATTTTTCGTTGCAGCAGTTCGTAGGGTTCTCCGTATGCCACGATATTCACTCTCAACATTGTTCAAGTAGTCTATCATCAACTCAAAGTATTGGTGGTCTAATTATATTGGTCAGTCTCCGGTGGCAGCACGATATGTGCAGCTTTTTGGCGACAGACAAAATGTTTCTTGCTCTGGAGCACAGGACAAGCAGAGCAGCAACTGCGCCGTGGGTCAGCAATGACCAGTACTAGGTAAAGTACCTGCATGCGGAGTACGGTTATAATTGAAGCTTTTTTGCCATCTGGCTGAGCCATCTATATGCTGAAATTCGGCCAAAACTGACGTGATTTTTGCAAACAAATACCAGAATGGTTGATACATCAGTGAGACAGTCTCCAACAGCAAGGATGTGAAGCTTATAAACACCTAACAATACGGCTATCTCGTCCAGTAAACGCATAGAGCAATCCATTGCATGAAATAGGCACTCACGTGATCGAAATTTAAATCGCGGAAAATACAACCATAATCTATAGAGGATATGCACTGCCGAATGCATTCTAATGAACACGTGATTTTTTCATACGTCATGACGGTGAACGGAATGCGAATCGATTCATTACATGGACGGTAGATCAGTTACGAGCAATTCTTACTAAGTGACATATCCTTCTGCCTAAGAAGTAGTACATCCGGCGAGAAGAAGCTGGCCCGTGGCTTTAGTGGCGAGTTCCAGTTCGAACATTCATTCACTGCCCATACTTTTATATGAGTTTTTCGTGATCTTGTGGTAATCGTTCACGACAACAGAAAGCCTGCTTGTAGCTTAAAAGGCGAGTTATACTTCGAGCCGCATTCACTACCCAGTACTTTTATATGGAATTTTCGTAAATCTTCGATAGTCGTTCACCATCAACTTTTTTTGGAAGCGCCGCGCCGCTGATCATTTTTCGTTCCAATAATATAGCATGCATATCCTCTATTCCAATGACCTTAAAATCACTTGGAATCAAGTGGCAATCAGTTTCAGTGTGCATTAGGTTCAGTATCTCGATTAGCCCAGCAGTCTGAGACTCTCCCTATTATGCCATCACAGCATAAAACACACCTGCACTAGCCCAGACCACGCCCGAGTGAACAATTAACACAAATATTTACGAAAGGAGTACACTGCATGGTTCCTATTCAGAAATGAAAGCGATTTCATGGGTATTTCCGTGATTTGAATTTCGATCACGTGAGTGCCTATTTCATGCATTGGATTGCTTTATGCGTTTACTGGGCGAGATGGCTGTATTGTTAGGTGCTTATAAGCTTCACATCCTTGCTGTTGAAGACTGTCTCACTGATGTATCAACCATTCTGGTATTTGTATGCAAAAATCGCGTCGTTTTAGCCGAATTTCAGCATATAGATGGCTCAGCCAGATGGCTAAAAAGCTTCAATTATAACCGTACTCCGCATGCAGGTAATTTACCTAGTACTGGTCATTGCTGACCCACGGCGCAGTTGCTGCTCTACTTGTCCTGTGCTCCAGAGCAAGAAACATTTTGTCTGTCGCCAAAAAGCTGCACATATCGCGCTGCCACCGGAGACTGACCAATATAATCAGACCAACAATATGATAGACTACTTGAACAATGTTGAGAGTGAATATCGTGGCATACGGAGAACCCTACGAACTGCTGTGACGAAAAATCACGTGATTTTAAGATATTTGTATCGTTTTCTACCAGAAGAAAGTGACAAACTTGGCTGCCACGCTGGTGTTATTCAAGTTACACTTAGCCTAACACATGACAATAGTTAGGTAGTTGATTGAAGGATATCGATTTTTCGCGTTGCGGACCCTACCATAGCCTTTATGAGGGCCGCACACTTTTTTTACAGCTTGGCTGTTTTGGATTAGATTTCACTTCTTTTTGTATTTGTATACCCCAACCCCAAAGCCGGCTTATGGCCGGCTTTGGGACTTTTTTAACCTATCTTTTTTTCTTTACCACAGGAAGAAAAAAAGACGAAGCAGATGTACCTTAAATATTTCTGATTTTATCAGAAAACATAGGCGGAGGAAAGGGGGGGGGGGGGGGGGGGCTAGGGGCTGAAGCCTCCCCCCCCCCCCCCCTCAGAATGATATCACACCGAAATTATCTTTCTTGGAGTGGGGCTGAAAACCGTGATAAAGATCGAGATACTCTAATAGAGCAGTCACTCTAATAAAATAGTCAGTGTGTAGCGAGCTATGTAAGGATTTTTATGTAGTTTATCAGCTAAAAATGGTAGCTGATGAGGTGGAAAGCTCTTGCCAGTTGGTTGTGACCTTTTTTTTTTTTTTTTTGGTCTCACCTTACTAAACTATAGAAATAAGTCTGGGTCAGCCCAGCCCCCCCTCATATCAACTACTTGCTCCGCCGCTGTCAGTAAATGTACAAATTATATATATAATACATATATTTATTACAGAACTTTCCATGGTGGTTTCTTTGTAACTGAACACTCTTCAAGGTAACTTCTTCTAGCTGTTCTGTCTTCAGGGTGATTTATTTGTAGCTGAACTATCAACAAGGTAACTTTTTCTAGCTGTTCTCTCTACAGGGTGATTTGTTTGTAGCTGAATTCTGTAGAGGTGATTTCTTTGCTGCTGCGCTCTTTACAGAATGGTTTCTTTGTAGCTGAACTGTCTACAAGGTATCTTCTTCTAACTGATCTCTCTACAGGGAGATTTGTTTGTAGCTGAACTCTCTACAGGTGATTTGTTTGCAGCTGAACCATCTAGATGATGGTTTCTTTGTGCCTGAACTCTCTACAAGGTAATTTCTTCTAGCTGAACTCTTTACATGGTGGTTTCTTTGTAGCTGAACTCTCTACAAGATAACTTCTTCTAACTGATCTTTCTACAGGGCAATTTGTTTGTGGCAGAATTTTCTACAGGGTGATTTCTTTGCAGCTGAACTCTCTACATGGTGGTTTCTTTGTAGCTGAACTCTCTACAAGGAAATTTCTTCTAGCTGATCTCTCTACAGGGTGATTTGTTTGTAGCTGAATTCTGTACAGGTGATTTGTTTGCAGCTGAGCTCTTTATGGAATGGTTTCTTTGTAGCTGAACTCTTTACAAGGTAACTTCTTCTAACTGAACTCTCTACAGGTAGATTTGTTTGCAGCTGAACTCTCTTCATGATGGTTTCTTTGTAGCTGAACTCTCTACAAGGTAACTTCTTCTAGCTGAACTTCCTACATGGTGGTTTCTTTGTAGCTGAACTCTCTACAAGGTGACTTCTTCTAGCTGATCTTTCTACAGGGTGATTTGTTTGTAGCTGATTTTTTTTACAGGGTGATTTGTTTGCAGCTGAACTCTCTATATGGTGGTTTCTTTGTAGCTGAACTCTCTTCATGATGGTTTCTTTGTAGCTGAACTCTCTACAAGGTAACTTCTTCTAGCTGAACTCCCTACATGGTGGTTTCTTTGTAGCTGAACTCTGTATAGGTGATTTGTTTGCAGCTGAGCTCTTTACAGAATGGTTTCTTTGTAGCTGAACTCTCTACAAGGTAACTTCTTCTAGCTGATGTCTCTACAGGGTCACTAGTTTGTAGCTGAATTCTCTACATGGTGGTTTCTTTGTAACTGAACTCTCTACAAGGTAACTTCTTCTAGCTGATCTCTCTACAGCGTGATTTGTTGTAGCTGAACTATCTACAAGATAACTTCTTATAGCTGATCTCTCTACAGGGTGATTTGTTTGTAGCTGAATTCTGTACTGGTGATTTGTTTGCAGCTGAGCTCTTTACAGAATGGTTTCTTTGTAGCTGAACTATCTACAAAGTAACTTCTTCTAGCTGATGTCTCTACAAGGTCACTAGTTTGTAACTGAACTCTCTACAAGGTAACTTCTTCTAGCTGATCTTTCTACAGGGTGATTTGTTTGTCCCTACAAGGAAACTTCTTCTAGCTGATCTCACTACAAGGAGATTGGTTTGTAGCTGAACTTTCTACAGGTGATTTGTTTGCAGATGAACTCTCCACACCATGGTTTCTTTGTAGCTGAACTCTCTACAAGGTAACTTCTTCTAGCTGATCTCTCTACAGGGTGATTTGTTGTAGCTGAACTATCTACAAAATAACTTCTTATAGCTGATCTTTCTACAGGGTGATTTGTTTGTAGCTGAATTCTGTACAGGTGATTGGTTTGCAGCTGAACTCTCTATATGGTGGTTTCTTTGTAGCTGAACTCTCTACAAGGTGACTTCTTCTAGCTGATCTCTCTACAGGGTGATTTGTTTAACTCTCTTCATGATGGTTTCTTTGTAGTTGAACTCTCTACAAGGTAACTTCTTCTAGCTGAACTCCTTACATGGCTTTGTAGCTGAACTCTGTATAGGTGATTTGTTTGCAGCTGAGCTCTTTATAGAATGGTTTCTTTGTAGCTGAACTCTCTACAAGGTAACTTCTTCTAGCTGATGTCTCTACAGGGTCACTAGTTTGTAGCTGAATTCTCTACATGGTGGTTTCTTTGTAACTGAACTCTCTACAAGGTAACTTCTTCTAGCTGATCTCTCTACAGGGTGATTTGTTGTAGCTGAACTATCTACAAGATAACTTCTTATAGCTGATCTCTCTACAGGGTGATTTGTTTGTAGCTGAATTCTGTACAGGCGATTTGTTTGCAGCTGAGCTCTTTACAGAATGGTTTCTTTGTAGCTGAACTCTCTACAAGGTAACTTCTTCTAACTGAACTCTCTACAGGTAGATTTGTTTACAGCTGAACTCTCTTCATGATGGTTTCTTTGTAGCTGAACTCTCTACAAGGTAACTTCTTCTAGCTGAACTTCCTACATGGTGGTTTCTTTGTAGCTGAACTCTCTACAAGGTGACTTCTTCTAGCTGATCTTTCTACAGGGTGATTTGTTTGTAGCTGATTTTTTTACAGGGTGATTTGTTTGCAGCTGAACTCTCTATATGGTGGTTTCTTTGTAGCTGAACTCTATAAGGTGATTTCTTCTAGCTGAACTATCTCTTTCTATATTGCATGAATTCCCTACAAGGTAACTTCTTCTAGCTGATCTCTCTACAGGGTGAATTGTTTGTGGCTGATCTCTCTACAGGATGACTTGTTTGTAGCAGATCTCTATACAGGTTACTTGTTTCTAGCTGATCTCTTGAATTCTCTTTATGGTGACTGCTCTATCAGGATGACTGCTCTATTAGGATGACTGCTCTATTAGAGTATCTCAATCTCGCACTTGCTACACCAAGTTGGATTTCGTATTATAACTCCGTGGCTTTAAGTCTGATTCTTCTACACTATTGAAGAGCCTTTCTAAGATGATAACTCCATCTGTACAGCGATTTTCAAAGCATTACCCCAGCGGTTTGTCTGGTAGGCGTGGCAAGCAGTCGTTTTTATTAGCTAATCTCGATTGTGTAATTATTACACCCTGTTGGTTTTTTCGTTGTATCTTCCTGGTTTTTAGCTCGATTTCTTTCAAACCACAAAAGGTTTGAGGTTCAATAGTTAACCTATTCACCCACCGATTTTCAGCTTCTTCCCATACGCGGTTTACCCTGTAGGCGTGACAACATGTTGGTGTTATTTTTCGTGAATAATCGCTCATAACTCTCTGCCGGCTTATCGTATTCCAGCCAATGTTGGTACAGAGATCCACCTTTATACCCCCCTTCTGTGTGCCAAATTTCAAGGCGATCGGATATGGAGTTCGCGTTTTATAGCAATTTTTGTAAGTGTGCGAAAAAAGGAAGAAAAATATGAAGAAAAAAAAAAACCCGAAGAAACTAAGCCAATTTTTGAAGTCGCATATCTCGGGAACGCTTGAAGCGATTTCGCTCTAATTTGGAATGTTGAGTGCTGAAGGTGGAGGAAGTGTCCACAGCAAACACCGTCTTGTTTCATCAAGGCAGCACAGAGCTACGGAGGTGCGAAAATTGCATTTTCTTTCTTCCTGTCAATATACTCACGGGTGTTACGCGCCGGCTTCTTGGGCCGCACGACACACTACCGTGTGTCTTGATCTTGATACCTGTGTTATTGCATGCACCATTGCACACCATGAGTCCAGTATTGACCATGCATTTGAGTTGAATGATGTATGCCGGAAGTGAAAACCTCCGGGCTACTTCCCACTCGGACAGCTAGCTACTGACATGGAGAAGAAGAATGCAGGACTTTTATCATCCTATACTGCTTTAAATTAAAATAGTATTAATTTTGTGACTGTGTTCATCGCTGCATATAGCTATGTGATGGAAATTAGTTTCTAGCTACTAATATCCGTAAATCAACTCGGGAAACGAAACTACGCTACCCATTTATATAGTTTCCAGGCTAAATCGGTTGCAGTGATCCGTCACAAAAACTAAGCATTGACCGACCTGTCCACACAATGTCGGGTACACTCGAGGACCAACCAAAATTGATCAAAGTGGTCAGGGGTTGCATGTCACGGTGGCCAACCAATTGCAAGTTTGGGCCGGACCAATTAGTTTAGTCAGGCCGGACCAATTTTGGATGCCAAAATGGTCCGGCCAGACTAAACTTGGTCAACCATTTGCTACAGTCATGATACAGATTTAATCTTTAACACCATAAAAAGTAATGAGTTTTGAATGTAAATTTCATGCTGAGTATCACCTAGATGGTTCTGATATTCCTATACTAGTAAAGCAATTACAAAAAGACCTAGGAGTCCTTATATCTTCAGACCTGACATAGACCTCTCACATTTCTTACATAACCGCTAAAGCATACAAAATATTGGGTTTACTTCGACGGACCTTTGGTAGTTTGCGTAACCCTATGGCTAAGAAAAAGCTCTATTTAACTTTGGTCAGGTCACAGTTATCTTATTGTTCACCAGTTTGGAGGCCTCACCTATCAAAAGACATACTTTTATTAGAACAGGTTCAAAGAAGATCTACCAAATTTATATTAAATGATTACCACTCTTCTTATTTCAATTGCCTAGTTAAACTCCAAATACTGCCACTGATGTACATCTTAGAGCTTTTTGATATTGTATTTTGCTTGAAGTCTTTGAAGTCACCATCTTACTACAGGTCCTACTCGGTCATCAACATTCAACAAGTTAGAGCACAAACTTGCCTTAAACAATGTTACTCGCCATTCATACTTTTACTGACTAGCTTGGCTCTGGAACTCCCTACCCCCAATTGATTGCACCCTTTCTGTTTCATCAAACAAGCAAATAATTTGCAAACACCTATAGAACAATTTTATTCATCATTTCAACCCTGATAATCCCTGTACTTTTTCTTATTTGTGTCCTTGTACGTAATAAATGTGCTTATATAACTCCTGTAATTTTAAATAAGTAATTAAGTAGCTTCTTTTTTTTCCTTTCTTTTTCTGTAAGTAAAGCTTTTTTGTTTTCTGTTTTGTAAGTAGTTAAGTAATTAATCTTATGGCTGGCAGCACAGGTTGCTACCAGACCATCAGCATACACCCATTTCTTTTTGTATCTCCTTCCTTGTGTCACTTTGCCCTTGTACTGTATATACTGTAAAGTCTAATAATAATAATAATAATATGTTTAAAGCTGATTCTATCTTCACAGCTTTGTGGTAACTACAAATTCAGAGCAAGTAATTCCTTTACGCTTCCTGTTCTTAGATATTCAGCTGCAATTGTACAGTGGCCAGTTCATACTCTTAGAATCCTGGACAGACAAACTAGAAAACTGCCTACTCTGTTTCGGGGATTACACCCTAAATCTGATGTTGACCGTTTGTATTTGCCACGCAAATTGGGTGGACGTGGTCTTCTTTCTTGTGAAGATATTGTGCATGAAGAACACTGCAGCTTGTTTCACTTTGTTCAGCAAAGCAGTGATGAACTAACCATTGAAATGAAGAAATCTGGATTGCTTCGTGAGTGTCAAACTGTTAATGAATTTAGATCTGAGAAATTACATGAAAGATTAGAGAGATACAAACATAAACCCCATACATGGGTGCTATGAGAGATAAGATGTTATTATTGCTAAATACCGTAGAAGGGTTCGAACACTGTTGAAATCTGCTCTAAATGGACAAAACTTAGTTTTAGCTATCAGCATGTGGGCTATACCATTGATACGCTACACTGGAGGAATATTAAAATGGTCCCAAGCAGAGCTAAAGCAATTGGGTACAGTATATCTACCAGGAAGTTACTTGCTTTACACAAGTGTTTTAATTTTAATGATGATGTTGATAGGCTTTATGTCCCTAGACAAAAGGGTGGTTGTGGATTACTTTCAGTGGAGGACACAGTGCTACATGAACAGGTTTCCATGCTGAAATATTTAGCTTGCAGCATAGAGCCATTATTGCAAACAGTGTACCAGTGTTCTCATTGTTCTGCTCCATTGGAATCTCCATCCAAATTTAAATCTAATAGAAAGCAAGACCACTTTGAAGCATGGAAAGGAAAACCTTTACATGGACAATTTGTTAGAGAAATTGATGGTTCTGTTGATTACTCACAGCAGTGGAAATGACTGTTTAATAGCAATTTGAATAAAGAATGTGAAGGCCTTATCATGGCAGCCCAGAATCAGGCTATCTCCACCAACTGCATAAAAGTTAACATATTCCACCAGCCAGGCTCTGCTCAGTGTTGTTTGTGTAATCAACATATTGAGTCAGTGGATCATATGTGACCCGGTCTGTGAAAAGGGCTCTTATAGCCTTTCCAATTGCATATATATGGTAACCCATAACTTTACTGGTGAATATGGTACAAGCCTACAATTTGGTCACTCAACAACCCTAACCTGGCAGTAGCTGTGGGTGTAATTACATGGTGATAGCTTTAGTAGATTAGGAGTTATGATTAGCCAAACATGGATAATTGGAAAAGCTATAAGAGCTCTTTTCGCAGACCGGGTCACATATTCTGAGCAGTTGTAGTGTGATTGTCCAGACACACTATAAATGGAGGCATGACAGTGTTGCAAAAATTGTTCATTATGAACTTGCAAAGCAGGGAGGATTTCACATTGTAGACAAATTGTGGCTTCATCATCCCTCACCTGTGTTGGAGAACCCATCTGTGAAACCTTTGTGGGATTTTACTATCCAAACTGATCGTCATTTGCCTCATAACAGGCCTGATATTTTGTATGTTAGCCACGAACATACTACTGCTTTTTAAATTGATGTAGCTGTCCCAGGTGACAGCAGGCTTAGTCAGAAGATTAACGAGAAACGTCAGAAGTATACAGACTTGAAAATTGAGATCCAGAGAATGTGGAATATGCGTGCTGTGGTTGTGCCACTTGTGATTGGTTCCCTAGGATCAATCCCCACGTGTTTGGCCAAGCATCTCCAATCTTTGATCATCTACTATGGAACTTTGATTTCTAAACTACAGAAAAGCGTACTATTGGGTTTCTGCCACATCCTAAGAACATTTATTACAGAACACCCCTGAACTATGGTATAGTTTCAGAATAATTAATTTCTCATGTTGTACATGATGTGTGTTTTACAATAATAACCAAATTTGGTCCGG
Organism: Dysidea avara; assembly: GCF_963678975.1. Classification (NCBI taxonomy): domain Eukaryota; kingdom Metazoa; phylum Porifera; class Demospongiae; order Dictyoceratida; family Dysideidae; genus Dysidea; species Dysidea avara. Next base: position 35,887,648 of record NC_089272.1, read on the forward strand.
CCGGACCGGTTTTACCCGGACTGATATTTCCGTGACAGGTCGGGCGCCGCGAGACTAGTACGGAAGGGATTGTGTAACTCGTCTAGTCCATTGGTAATAAAAACCCAAGTATAAGCGCCTATGTTCAAGTTTGAAATAAGCATAGACCTTGGACTGAGTGAGTAGGTAGCTACAAGCATGGCTAAGGCATTTGACAAAGAAAAACTCAAGCCTAAGGGAGCTACCCAAACCTTGTGCGACTACGTGAGACTTATCAAAGTTTGGTTTGACGATCAAAAAGTAAAGAAATCTAAAGCAGACAGGAAGCTGAAGGTTAGCACCTTATCTTTCTTACCTGGTCCTGTTTGTGGTCACATGTTGCCGAGGACTCACATAGCTAGCTACATTGATATATAATTTTTTTGTACGTATTTAGTCATGAATGATGGTTCGCTCTCTCTCACGATTTCTCAGTCTCTCGTATGATCCCTCAGCCTCAGGCCTAGCTATTTCTTTGCTTCTCAACACAACTTGCAGGCTGTGTTAGATCAATGTCAGTATGACCAGCTTTTTCTTTCAGTATTAAACATCCAAGGGCAAGCTCCTCTTACAGGTCTCTCTCACTCATCTGGGACCAGTACTTTATTTTATTTATTTATTTATTTATTTATTTATTGATTAGCAAACACCCAACAGGGTTTTTACGCTAATGTACACGGTACGTACACATAAGTGCCTAGTTTAAGTTACAATAACATACATATTTTAATTGTCTGTATGTGCCTTTCTACTATGACCATTGTGGTAACCATCGATCTTCTTCATTTCCGTTTTCTTATATGCACATTCATCAAAATTATACACTAGTTGTGATTGTCTACCACGCTCTGTCCCAGAGTCATCCGTGGAGTTCTGAAGGAACAACTTGTTTTGTAATGATAACTCTCGCCCTGATGATGTTTATTACCCAGATTTTTTTTGCATGGCCATCCTGCATACTCCAGCATTTCAGGTTTCAGCACTACTGAGGTTTCACACATTTCTTTGTCTCCTCTTCATGTGCTTGAGTAGCTGCTGCAGCTGTGGAGTTGGCAAAGGATGAAAGACATCAAGATGTTGTAGAAGAAGCAGATACCGATTTCCCTTTTCTTGCTTCATAGTTTTGAAACTAATTTAGTTTTAAGTAACAGTACATAGAGTAGCTTGTAGGTGTATTGTGATAACTGATATCACACTTGATACAAGCAATACAGTGGAACCTGTGTAAATGGTCATCTGAATTAAGTTATCATCTTTGTACAATGGCCATATATGGTCACAGGTCCCAGGGATAATGTAAAATATAGCTATGGACTGGAGTATGTACTGAAGACTAACTATAGCTAATAAAATGTTTGAGTTCTTAGCAAAGTACGTATACTGATGAAAGCTGAAACATGCACCAAATCCCACTGTGTGCATGGTGCAGCTAAGAGATAGCCAAGTTAAGAACTGGACTGAGTGACAAATCATCCAAACAACTTCTGAAATATTTCAATGCATCAAAATGCAACAGCAAATTCTGTTGATTGGAAATGGCCTGACTGTTACAGTGGCTAGCTTGGAGCCCATAAGTGCTATATAGCCAGTCTTATAAATTGAGGTACAGATGACTGAATTTGTCAGGCACATGTAAACCAGGTGTGCAAAGGCCAGCTGTGGGCATGTGCCTGGTTGCTGTGCATTATACACTGTAGCAATACACAGTAGCTACTGGATGCAGACATGGAACAAACTGCATACTATCGAATGGTGTGTCAGCAATGTTTTGAAGTTTAATAAAAATTATCCCTTTTGTGGTTTTGTATGCTCTTAAGTGCATTTAATACGCCCAATCTACAAGTATAAGCTCAATTACTCTATACAATGTATAAAGAAGTTAACTGTTGGTACGTTAAGTCTCAAGTGAGTAACTTTCAAAGCATCACTGTCATGGCTGTAAATGAAAATTGTTGACTAGTCTGGTGCTGCCAACCCAATTCTAGGCTTTTACAAGCACCCCAAAAATAGGGTCTGGTCTAGGATATGTAAATGGGTGAAACGGGATCTTTTATACTCAGTCCATAGTCCAATCCACAGTCCAGTCCATGGTCCAGTCTATATAGTCCACAGCCATGCTTTGCATCATCCCAATATTTTCTGTACAAATGTATGTGTTGTGGTCTAACCATGATTATAGCTGCCACCCAAGAATTCGCCATAACTTCAGCTCTCATTTTAGCAGTTGGTGTGCTATTTGGAACAATTAATGGTTTGGTCAGCCAATAATTTGTCACCACAACAACTACAGCATTGTCACCATAAACTTACAATTATCACTCTTCCTGCCATTCAATGAATACTATATAAACTGTATAGGCTCATTGCTTATAAGTATTCAATGGCCATTAGCAGCATTCATAGCAAGTTAATAATTATCATGGTTAGTGTAGTCCCGCTTTAGATTCCTCTACTTCTATAGCACATGCAGTGACTGGAAGGAGGAGCTATAGTGGTGAGTTATAGCTCAAGTCACATTTGCTACTTTTGTACAGGATTTGCAATAGTCATTCACTGTCGGCACACCACATGTGCTTAAACCACCATAAAGCCAAACCACAATCTTTTAGCATTAGCTACAAAGCTGTAGCTATACTGCTAATAGAGTTGTAGTATATGTACGGAAGCTAATTGCAATGGACACTTTTATTAACTAGATGTTAGCTTAGACTGGTTAGCTATCTCAGTATCCACTAGTCACTAGATGGCATCAGGAAATGGTTTAAGCTTGCATGGAAGCACATCCACAGTGAGAAATAAATTATGAAATTGTTAGCTACTATGTTTAAAATCCTACAGTAGCTATCAGAAATAAAAAGCCTGGATGTGCATTTTATCATGTATATTGTATATGTGGATTTTGTTTCTAGAATTGGCAAAAAGGATGGATAGTTATAACTATTGAAAATATACCTGAAAATTCTACACTGAAATACTACAAAACTGAAGAACAATGGCTGACTTCATCAAAAAGCAAAAACATCATTTGTGAGCCACTAAATGACATGATGTTTTTAAGGAAAATTCACCTACCTGGGAGACCTTACATCTTAGCTCTAGTATTCTCATCACATTCACTTTGGCTATCCTTTAAGTCATATACCAGTATGACAATGTGGATGGAAAAATTATCACATATAACAAGTAAGTGTACACATGCCTGTATATTACGTAGCTTATTGCAACATTAGAAGGGGAAAGCAGGAAGCAGTTTTCAATCATCTCTATGACACCATATAAGGATATATCTATAAAAAATCATCTACAATACATGTGGGCACTTTTGTAACCTTACTATGTTTACTATGACATAGCTAGACAGAGGAAACAGCTGCTCTCTGTCTTTGAAGTTATAACTGTTATAGTATCATTGCATGTTGGCTACAATTCAAATGTCTTTTTGACAAATTTAAGTGTGGAATATAGCTCTGCTCTTCCCAAAATCTGATGTACCTGTAATAAAAAGTACAATTTATATTAAGTTTATCAGCTTTTTTCCCTTCCTTAGAGCGTTATTTGGTGCAGCTGGTTAAGAGCACCAACGAAGCAATCAAGCCAGCTACATATTTGTTACAAGTTCATTCAGACAAGATCAATGGATACAGAACTGCTCATAATGATTTAGAAGATGTTGCTTGGAGTTGGGATATATCTACATTTTATGCTTACCGAGTGCACAAACGGTTTATAACAGAAGTTGAGATCATTATTGGAAGGTTAGTTGGTTATGTAGCTAACTGGGTATAGCCAGGAGCTTATAAGCACATTCACTTATGAGTCTCTGGTATAGCTGATGGAATTTACGAATCTATTTCAAGGAAAGTGATTGTCAATGAATAGTACATTGAATCATCAAATTGAAAGTACTTAACAACTTACTGAATTTTAAAGGAATGTATCCTTGTTAGGATTGACAGATTTCCTCTTAAATTATTTACTTACAAAGAATTTTTGAACCACTAAACTGAAGCCACAAAAGTATCCCGTAACTACACATTATAAATGTTAGTTTCCATTCACTGAAGGTTTATTGTTCATGTTCAAAGGAATCAACCAGATATAAGTGCACGCAATATTGCAAATTAATCAATCACACCTTACAATGAATAAAGAACACACATAAGAGTTACTGTACGAGCAAGTGCATCGCATTTCAAATTGCTAAATCAACCAAACTAATAATACCTTTTTATGACTAGAAAGAAATTGACACAAATTTACAGCAGCTCATTCTTCCTTATACTTTCATTTGTCAAACTACAGTGACTGCTGGCATGCAAGTAATCGCAAAAGAGAAATTATCTTATATATAGTTGTACAGTAGTTGCTCCATCTGTTTAAAGGAAGCATAATTATTAAGTGTTATACAAACACATACAATGCTGTTGTGTTCCAGCAAATGTTGGTCAACGATTGTGCTTGAAGAATCATTCTATATCAATTTCCTTCAAGTACTGTATGTACACTATGTAGATTAATGGACCTTGACAGAATGTGAAAATGAAGTACATTTTAACCCCTTTGTGCGTGTGAAGAGACAAATACAGTATAACTGTTATTCAGGAAGAAGTCTGTGGTTTGTGGTGTGCTTGTTTAGTTGGCTACTGTCACTTAGTTACTGGTTTACTTACCAGGAAATAGCCCATTGTCAATAAGACTAAAGTATGCCATGCACTTTTTGGCTTCTTGTATGGGGTGCCTTAAATGATTTCCATAGTTCCAATGTATTTGACATCAGTTTGGATTAGTTGCTAATCTGTATGTTTTGACAGTAGTGATATGTTTTTCAGAGGCTTCTAGAACTACTCTATTAATCGATTGTTGTTGGGATCACTAATAAAGTTAATATGCAATGCTATTTATGACCTGTTAAGCTACAAGCCAAATTGCCCTCTAGAGAGTTCAGCTACAATTAAGAGAGTTCTGCTACAAACTTTACCTGTAGAGAGTTCAGCTACACAGTGTCACATGTCAACATGTAATTATGACAGTCCTTTTTATGTTTCTCTGCCCACTGTATGTTGACTATAGTTTCTAGCTAGTAGGCAGCAGATTACGACTGTGGCGGTGAGTGGACGAGATCATTAATTTCCACATGAAAAGCTCCCCTCCATGGGTCCAGATCGTCTCACCTACACATGATGTACCCAAATCGATCGCACAGCAGAAAGCATCATGATTTTTTAGCAGAACATCTTCATCTTTTATTTATGGCCGTGTTTATTAGTATTTTGTTTTTTGGTGGTGGGTGATTATTTATTAAAGCGGTTTTATTTGTATTCTTTTTTATTTGAGTTTGGGGAACCTTCCCTCGGGTTCAATATGATCAATTGATGGGTTTATTGTGGAAAGCTTATTTACCCTTAAGTCCAGCTTATTTAAGTTTAGTGTTCGGGATTTTAGTTGGGTTGGTTTAATAGAAATTCCAATTCATCAATTTTATGAGTCTATTCTTGAATCATAAAACAAACACTTTAGAGAGCTCCATTTAGTAGCTATAGTGAATAACGCTTGGAGCGACGTGGTGCAGTCCATAGGAAGGCGGTGTGCCACACGTCGTGACATTTTCAAAAATATTTATTTGAAATGTTTGCAAGTTGATATTTTTCAAAAATTTAGTCATTCGAAAATTACCCATTATACGGTAGCACTGGAACCACTGATGAAGGTAATATGCAGTGATATAGATGACCTCTCAATTATGACATCATTTGTGTGCAAGTTGTCTTTAGGAGTTAAAACAGCTAAAAGAAGAGCTCTTTGTAAGATAGGCACTTTGTGGTAAAGTTTTAAAATGATTTCTGGCCTTGTAGTCATTATCAAGTGCTATATTGCTTCAGCATCTAAGCAAACCTATGATTCATGTCTGATAGCATTGATAGTGGTGTTTCCCTTAATCTAACCATCAAGTCTTTAAGTTTAATTGATGGTTTCTTTGTACTATTGTTTCAGGTAGGATTCCTTATTATCCTATTCTTTGTCTTCTCTGCTTTCTAGAATGCATGCACAAATGATGTCATCTGTGAACAATTATTTCTACTGCTGCATATTTTCATCATGCTTCATACAGTATTATGAACTACCAACATGGACTGTTTTAAAGAGCAGTCTAAAAGTTGTTAAAGCTCCTTCTATACATACCAATATGCCACAGTAATATGTGTAGAAAGAGAGTGCTAAAGTACACTGTAGCCATAGTTTCGCACTTGATTAATAGAAGGTATCCCACAGAAGCCATAAACTATTTGCATACCTTGGTTGTTTATTGAGAATGACTATATTTAACTTTTAACTACAAGGCAGTTTTGGTACCCATTTGTGTGAATTTTCATGGGCTTCTTTATGGTGTAAATTTGGCTTATTGCACTGGTGAGTTATTGGCAATTAAAATTACCATATACTCAGAAATTTTTGCAGTATGTATAATTTCATGGTTATGTGCTTTGTCAGGATTTTCATTTTAATTTTTTTGTTTTTTTTATTTCATGGATCACTGTTACTTGATTCAAAGATTTTTGTTTTCAACCACACACAGCTACAAAGGGTCTGGGTTGATTTTTACTTCAAGCATCATACAGATAGCTGAAGCACATCTGAACCAAGTAGCACAATAGCGGCAAACTCTGTGTAAAAGTCTTGCAGAAATAGCCTCTATCATTGAGCCATACCCAATTTATTATCAGGAATGAGTGATGTTGTTTGTATATGTGGTGTCCATATATGCCTACAAACAGTATCACACACCAGAAGCCACACTAATCTATCAATAAGGTGAGTTGGAATTTGTAGGATGCACATAATTTCACAGTGGCTTTACTAACTGTGAGAACCATGAAAATTACTCACCATGAAAATTTCCAGGTATACGGCATGGTCTTATCAGTTATTTGCAAGTATCTAGTCTAGAAATTCTGGTTTTAAGTATTCAAAATGTGGTAACTCAACAATGGGACGCTAATAACATGTGCCAATTTTTCACTTGTTTTATACCAATTCCTTCCCTATAGAGCATCCACTAAGCAAGTAGATAAGAGCCAAGTTTCCTATCATTTTAAATGGTTTTTATGAGGTTGACTGTATCAGGCAAGCTCCAACATAGTTAGTAGGTAGGACAGTGAGGAGATGGCAAGTGAGACTGCAACAGCTGAGATATACCTAATGGTTTACCTAAAGGTGAAATTTGAAATCTTGCTGTTATGTTTGCTTAAACCTTGCATGCCTCACCTACTATCAGTGTGCTATCTTCATGTGTGTATAAAGCTGGCTTCAATTTGTACCACATGTATATACTGTACCTTATGTTCACAGTTTATTGCTAATATTGCCCCACAAGCTACATATGGCAAGTAGGAAAATCAGTAATAGATATTGCTATTCAATAATAATTTTCCTAAGAAATTTGAATATTAAGGGGTGCAATGGTATGAAGCTCTTAACTTGAAAAAATGGTATAGTGAGTAGTTGAATGTTGTAAAAATTATCCCATTCATCTACAAAGAGGAGAACATTCAAGAGGTATCAGACTATCATTATTCCTCATGCATGGGGAATTTGATGGATCAGGTAGCTACTGTACTGTACATCAGTGCTAGGGCAAATGCCACCCTACCCCCCTCCAGCACATGCAGTTTGTTCTTGCTTCATGTTACTAGTATATAGCACATACGTAGTACAGTTTTTGTTTAGAGTTACAAGAGCTTTACCGTATACTGTTTTCATTCTACTATGCATGCATTCTGGCTTTTTTAACTGCTGTAGCATTGTTGAGTAGATCCCAAACTCCTTCTTGTAATATTTTCTGTAAAGTAACAAAATTTACTCAGAGCTGTAAACTTAACCACACAATCTTATCACAAAGCTGAATTCTTCAAGTTTGTTATTTTATTCCAGCAAATGCTGCTGACTTTGCTGTCTCTTGACTATTCGAGAATTGTCTTGTATTAATTTATTTTGATTTACGCATGGTTTATTAGTTTTTTAGTGGTGACTATTCACAGATATTGCTACCTTTTAAACAAATGGGATATCTAAAGCCATGTAATTCACTTGTTTTTACTCATACTTTTTATAATGGGCTTCACAGCGCTACTGAATGTTTTTGGTAACTGGCTGGTGTATTGGGAATGATTAAGGAAAACCACCAGTCCAGGAATCAGCTACACCATAAAATTTAAATATGAATACACTGGTTGTAAATATCAGGGGTATATAAGCAAACTTTTGAAATGAAGGGGTTAAGAAGGATGGTTTGTAACTGGTATATTTGCAGTGTGCTCAACATTTGTTATCTAGGGAGCATGCCCTCACAGTATATTTGTAAAGTTAGCTTGCTAAAGTAATTGAATTTGGTTATAAGTACTTTATTTGAAAATGCATCTGAATATTTTAGTTTGGTGCAATACTGCTCTATTAGAGTAGCTGATCTTAAAGGTGGAAGGGCTAAACCTCTAAGAAGAGGGACTCTCAGCCCCCCTGTTGCTATGCCTATGTTACATATATGTGTATTACAATATGTATTAGGTATCATAATAGTAACAATTACTGTATACATAAGATATGTACATAGGATTGTCAATAACAACATTGTTATATTATATAGTGATTCTGACCTGGATGGACATTTCCATTTTATTGGCCCAGAATTAGAGTGTGTTTGCAAGTGCATAGTGGATAGTGCTACTAGTCAAGACAGTTGTCAAAAAGGTTAGGCTAGGTGTACAGTACATAGCTATGCATGTTTTTTAATCCAAAAAGGGGTCTTCCACATAAGGGGCGTCAGAGTAAAATTGAAAGTGGTAAGGCTCAGTCTGGGACATGCCCCCAGGAAAAAGTTTAAATTGCACATTAATTTTAGAGATGCCATTTGGAGGCACTCTTTGGGCTGTAGCACTGTGTGCAAGTGTTCAATGGAGCCAGACTGACCAAATAAACACCTCCATAATACTGTTTAGCTCCTAACTTTATCATTTGAGCCTATTAATAAACAGTATGGAGTGTTTCCAAAGCAGCTATAAAGAGAAACAAATCCTTAGCTAGTATATATAACGATAATTATTTTTAGTGGCGCTTAATACGGACGAAGTCAACTCTAGCTGTTCTGAGTGAAAGACAGGTTAGATAGGTCCATCATTACTATTAAATTAATGCCAAGTATTATATGTTAACTACTTTTAGTTTTAGCTTCATCAAGTTTAATTTTTTATTTCACTGAGCCAAAAAGTGGTGAGGCTCTGGCCTCACTGGTCGCACCTACTCTGACACCCTCAGGGGCGTAGGGAGCGGGGGGTTCAGGAACCCCCCCTGTAAAATTTAGACGTCTGCAAGCAGGATCCTAACACACCATTTAGTGTGGCAGGACAAAATGAGTGAGCAATATAGTGTAATGGCACAGCACAACAATTGATAAAACTTACATTCATCTCTCAGGGAAGGATTTACAGAGGTAACATGAGCCCTCTTCAAAACTTGTTAAAAAGATCGATATACTCTAATAGAGCAGTCAGGTATATACTCTAATAGAGCAGTCAGGTATACTCTAATAGAACATGCATGTAAATATCCATGTCCATATGAAGTTTTTCAGACATTCCAACATTAAATGCAAAACTTAGCATGACCTTATACTGCTATAGCTTTGGTATGCAGTGTTTAAAGATATAGAGCTCCAGTAATTTATCACTTGTGTTATGCAAAATGAATTCATGCTATATATGCATATTTGTATAGTTATATTGTTTGATCGTCATTTGTATCAGTGGATTCATGGCTCCTATACCACAGTGAGATATAACCATCACTTACAGATTACTTGCTATATGTGTCTCTATGTGTTATGCTGTCTGCTTCCACTAGGTGACTTTATCTAGTACTACAGTACCTTCATCACAGGGCCACTTAATGCATCATAATTAATGTACTTTTTGCATAAAATATAGCGATTTGCTGAGTTTTGATTTATTAAAATATTGAAAGTCTCTCAGCGGCTGGGGGCTGCGCCCCCAGACCCCTGCTTCTAGTAACTCAATGCTGGTGCTGGAACCCCCCTTCAAAAAATCCTGGCTACGCCCCTGACCCTTGTTCCACACACATCCAATTCAATAAACTTGGAAGACCATAACTCTGTGTGCAAGAAAGATACAAGCCTGACATTTTCACCATCCATTCACCTATGTTGGTGCTTACTATTGACAAACTTTCAGGGCAATATCTTTTTCCAATCTGAAGCTATGAATTGTCAAAGTTGGTAAAATGGATGTGTGTGGAAGACCCCTTTTTGCAAATCCGGTCACATAAAATTATGATAAATGTTTTTGATGAAATATGGCATTGCTTAGTTGATGTCACAGCTAGTATACATACACCGTGATACACGGTACATGGAGCATGGAAAACATACAGTAATTACGTATTATATGCATTTACAAAGTGATGTGTTTGTACATACATGAGTGTGCATACACCTTCACTAAATTGTTGTAGCATATTTTATTTATTTGATAGATACATCACTTCAGGATGTAATGATTACTATGGGAAGCCACCTTTCAATAGACTCCAACCCGTGTTATATGGCACCATCACGTTCACCTAGTCCATTCTCAGAATCTGATGATGCCTACGTTAATGATGGTGATGATGAAGATCTAACACTTTTGAAGAAAGTGGTGCCGTTCTCCAAAGCAGATGAGTATATTGAATCAAGATCATCATATCTAGAACATGATTATGAGTGTATGGACAGTGAAGATGATGAATATGTCAATGATGATTTACACATAGTGTGTGCTTGACTTAATACTTGCATTGCTAACTATGTGTTGAGTTGTTCACTACTATATAACAGGTAATATGCATAAGAAACATGTCAGAGTTCAGTTTAAAAAAAGTCACCCAGTAGAGAGATCAGCTAGAAACAAGTCACCACTCTCCACTGTTACAATAATTCAACAGTGTACAAATAATTTGTGTACTGTCATAATGTACAGTGATGCATTGTAAAAAACTGCAATTGCACAATTCTGTTGACACTTGCCTAGAAAAAATTTTAATCATCAAGCCACCAATGGTCTATGGATAGACTATTTCCTGCTTTCAACAAAGGTTTGATGTTAATTGACAGTTCAAGACTTTTATTACATTTACAGGATTTCAGTAGGGTTCTCACCAGTCCGTAGTGTGATAGTAGCCTATAGAAACCCAATGATTGCTGCTTATATAAGTACACTGAAGTTGAGTATATATCTACGTGTATGTATTAGTTCATACATGTATTTATTCTAAGTATGCACATATCATATATATAACGGAACTTCCAGAGTACTTCCAAAGTGATGCTACAAGCATCTGCAATATAGTCCATTCTGCCATACAGTGGTTACAGCAGTGAGAGCATTAATGAGGAAAGAATTGATTAATATTGGACAACTTGCTTTATAGTTGTTTAATAGGATAAGAAGTTACTACTGGAAGTACAGGTCTTTAAAAATGATGAGTATTAATAGAATGGCTTGTCAGGTAATTGGAAATACCCTAGCTATCTTTTAAGTAAGGTTTGGAGAATTAAGCATGAACCTGAAGACTGACTTGAATTCCTTGATGCCAGGTGTGAATAGGCACCTGTAAAGGTGAAGAATTCCTATTGCATAAGAACTGTTTATCTCATTTTACATTTAGATACATAGATTCCCAGCAAAGTATTTTGGACTAGTAGTTATAGTTTGTAAATTTGTTGATATATTCAGACAGTGAGTCACTATACAAACTGAAAGCTCGAAGAGGCAGCCAACAAAGTGTGGTTAGTAGATTTCTCAGTGAAGTAGCTTCCCTGATTGAGCAGGAAGTTAAAAGCTTAAAAAACACTTTATAACACCTAGCAGGTAAAATGGCCATATTGCAAGATATACTGTACATGTAGATGACAAAATAGTGGGTGCTTGTCCAATTGAAGAGATAGAGAATGAGATAGTTTGTGCTGCTGAGCTCAGTGATAAAATTTGTGAGGCCAGAAAAGAAACAAGTGAAAAATAATTTTAAAAATTAAAACATGAATAGAGATCTCTAGTTGGACTCAATGAATATGGTAGAGACTAATTAAGGAAAGAGTTGGAATTGGTAGTTTCTCCATAAAATCAGGGGTAGATAAGTACTGAGAATGCTCCTGTATAAATGTTTATTTGAGTCCAAATAGAGATCTGTTTGTGTTTAACATGCTGGCTTGTTTGACTCTCGTTTCTTTACTTTTTTCCAGTCATCTCTATTTGCATGTTTTAATTTTTAAATTACTTTTACACTAGTTTGTGTGTTTGCTTTTGTAAATCAATTTATATGCATAGCTAACATGATAATAAGAGGTGCTGTTGGTGCTTGATATCACACAGTACTAAATATATAGGCTTGTGCCAATTATGCTGGCATAATTTCAAGCATAATAGGCTAGCAAAAGCATCAAGCATTATGCCGGCATAATAAGATGATTTTCAAGAACTTTAATTAAAACGCACAATGCACGCACCAAAATACTGCACAATATGCATGAACACACTGCACATTATCACTGGATTTCTTATGCAGTGTTGTTATTTTTACTATTTCTTGACTGACTATTCACATTTTATGAAAATAAGATTGAGATACTCTAATAGAGCAGTCACTAACTCTAATACAGCAGTTAGGAAATGCAGATATACTCTAATAAAACAGTCAGCTCTCGAGCATAATCTTGATTTTGAGAGCATAATTTTGAGCATAATAGGCTGGATTTTTGAACACTGCTCAAAAGCATAATAGGCAATTTTCAAAACATAATTGGCTCAAGCCTAGTACTAAACATGTATATTAAGTTAGTCATCACGTACAGTAGTTATTAGGTATATATAGTCAGCTAATACTATCAGAGTTACAGAGCTTATAATAAGAATTCTCTGTTGTCCTGCCACGATGTCCTGTCAAACCAAAATTGGCAGGACGATTGCCAAAATTGACTGGACATGTTGAAGATGAATGCCCAATATTTCCACTGTAGCACAGCAAATGAACATTATAGTGGTAAGATGTCACATTCCGTACTGCAGCTGTTATGTGGTTACAGTACACCAGAGGGTTGGCAATGGTACATTTGTGGTCACTCCCTTGGGTTGTAAGAATGTATACAATCAAGTGACTGTTATTTGATAGCATGCCAGCTCAGCCCTTAGGCTCCTTCCTTGTGCTTTGATGGGACACTGTGTCTGGACAAATTGCATTATGGTCCGACAACTATGTAATTTGACCGGATTTTGTCCGGTGTCCGGATCTTATCATAAGCTCTGGAGTTAGCAAACACTAGTGTATTGCATTGCTTCCTTACTATTGAATATACTTTGTATTATATAACTTTGACATATCCATCTATAGACAGTGTATAGCATGGTGTGGTCAGCAATAGTATGGTTTCTGATTTATCATAGGCATGCACACTTGTGCAGCTATGTGATCACAATAAGTCAAGTACACCAGGGGCGTAGGCAGGATTTCCAAAAGGGGGGTTCTGCCCTAAGTATAGAATCTCCACAGCGGGGGTCTGGGGCCGTGTACACGTGTAAACATGTGTATTCTTATAAATTCATTCGCAATAGCGAGTAGAGGTACTTGAATTCCTCTGCCTGAAGACCTGTAGCTACCCATTTCAGTGGATTTGTGTAAGTTAATTCAGTTCTAGTTAACCAGTATCACGATTTAAAAAACTTAACTCTGAAAAGGGGGTTCGTCCGAACCCTTTGAACCCCCCTGGCTACGCCCCTGTACACAGCGGTACACAACAACGTTGTTGCTCTGGTATGAACTTAATATACTGTGTAATTATATGGGGTTTCCAAATGAATGTGTTAACATAAATAGATTGGATACTTAATACATATTAACACTTTGGTTACTCTTGCAGAGAGTAAGT